>NC_084557.2:35860691-35945691 GCF_033978685.3 Nerophis lumbriciformis | reverse complement strand
TTAACAATGTTTTTTTGTTATTGTGGTTGTAGTTTGACATGGTGTAAAATTGCATATTTACTTATTCAGCTTTGGGAGATGCAACATTTTTAAAACAACTCTTCAAACTACAACATAAATAATAAATATAATATATAACAACCTTTTTTAACAGTCTCAAATGTATCACAAGTATTATTATACATGTAAAAGTAGATTGTTTGCTCTTATTTTAGACACCATTCAAATCGTACCCATTAGTGGCCAGTGAATATGACCATATTTTTCCATAGACACGATTAAGGCAGTTAAGTACAAGTTCCGTACAGCCAGGAAGTGAACCCACCAGATTCTCATTAGTGAGCCGAGTGATCTCCAGCTTCAGGCCTGCTTCAATGCGAGCATCTTCAGGCAGGACCAAAGTCTGAGCCAAGAGCTTCTGCTGCTGCTCCTTTTCCTCCTTCAACGTGTTCACCTCATCCTGCAGCTTCTCATTCTGTTCCCTGTGCTGCTTCTCCAGTGTCTGCATCTGACACTCCAGAATCCTGATATACAAAATCATACTACCTAGTTATGCAGTAGTTTATGTCAGCAAACAACAACAACAACAAACCCCACACCTGTTGGTCTCTTTCAAGCCCTCGTAAGCCAGCCACAGCTCTCCATCCTCATTGAGTGTATGGATATCTGTGGACCTAGGAGTAAAATATCATAAATTACCACTTTTTTGCCAGCGTTGGTTAAATTTAAGGTAAAGAGGCATGTGGTTTTACCTATCAAGATCTTGGAATGAGGGTAGGTCACCAAGTTCTAATTTCACACCCTCTCCGATTGCCGAATCCTGTGGCAGTTCATAAGCAAAGATTAACGAAGGCAGCAAATATTTAAATACCATTCGAGTTAACTCAATTCTATTACTTTGTATTTCATAGCGTCTTGGCGCACTAAGTGTGACTGGAGAAGAAGCACTTCCTCTTTTCGCATCTCCAGCTCTTCATTGGAAGAGGTGAGTTGTTCCAGCAGTATGCCGTAAGTTGTAGAGCCCACAGCGGGGGGCATCAGTTCGCTGTTTTCGCTGGTCAGACACTTGCGCAGTTTGCTTAAGTCCTGCTTTAACTTCTTGTTTTCAGATTCCAGCTCTTGACGCTAAATTAAATCAAACAAAACATATTTTTTTGCATCTATTGTTTTAGTCTTCTGCTCAGAATTTTGATATACAATACATGTTTTCATGACATTCTTTCCATATCATTCTATCCTTTTTTGGGATTCTACTACTGACTGTTACACAAAATGTATGTTTAGCTTTATATGGACTTTTTATTTAATGTTATACCTTCAGTGTCTCCAAATCCAGCTCTGTCCTCTCCTCCTCTGCATACTTTATTGAAAAATACACAGGAAATGTAAAAACCGCAAATATGAATGAAAGCAACCTAAAAAAGTGATGAGGACTTACATTTTCCTCTTGGGCTTCCTTCTCGTCTAACTGCCGCTGTAGCGACTGTTTTTCCCTTTCCAATTCTCGAACTCTTCTCTGAAGCTTCAGAATGAGTGGCAGGTCTACAGTCGAGGGGGTCTCATCCTAAAAAACACAAAAAATCAGTAGTCCGGTGGTTTGAAAAAGAAAAAAAGAGAAATAGAGAGAGAAAAATATTTTCAGGGAAAAAGTTCAAAAAGTAGGCCAGTGAAGTGGATGGCCAAAATATCTAAACAAATTATCAACATCTAGATTTTGATCTTTCAACTTGCATCAAAAATGATATAAATAATTAAAGGGGCTGTTTGCAACTTGATCCCAGTTAAATTTTTCAAAACAAAAAATATGACGACATCACCGGCTAGCTTATATTACTATTAGTGGTTTAACCGAACACATTTGTTTTAAAACTGTCTATATTTTTCAGAATTACTAAGTTTATGTAATACATTTTTTTACCAACATGTACACGCAGGGAGCCCGTGCACGCACACAAATGAGGCCAAGAGAAGCAACAACAGTCATGTTGTTGTCATGATAGAATATACATTCACTGACAACTAATGCAAACTATCCAAATTTCTATTAGCTAACACCCAAAGTTAAAGCGTGTGCATGTGTTTCATACGTACGCAGTTACCTCATTACATCCTAGAAGATGTAAGAGGGTGGAATATAATGCTTAAAATACATTGAAAGTTAGCGCACCTTAGGCATCTGTGTAAATGTTACAAACAGCCCATATAAGTTTAAACAATTAAATATCATCCAAGGTATACCACATCATGGTTGGTTGAAATTTATTTCGAACAAGTATACAATTTGGACGCTTGTACTGATGGAAAGTGCTTGCTGCTGTTTATTATTTCAAAAAGGTAAATTCTGCTCACATTTATACAAATGTTAAATGGATGGTGTTTCAAAGTGCAGCTGGATTATAACCGTAAACGTACATCGACGTTTTGAAGATAAGTACACATTAAATTCTTCAACATTACCCCTTTGTCCACTGTGCTGGTCCGTCCATTAGTTGAGCCTAAAATGGGACTACATTCAGCAGATTTACTGCTGTAGTCCGATTCTGGCTTCTGACTTCTTGGTGACCATTGTTCCTTCCTTGGACTCTATAAAATGAGGAAAAAAAGAACAGTTAAGTTTTTCTATTGTAAGAAACACAAACCACACATCAATATTCATTACAATTCGGACTTCCAGTTCTTCCTTCAGGTCTTTATGTAGCTCCTCAAGATGCAGATGTTCATTTGACAGCTTATGGTACCGGGAGCGTTCTTCTATTAATTCTTTCTCTAGTTGTTCCTTGTTTTCCATCTGGCCTTTAATGTCTGACAACACAGTTTTGTTTTACTTAATTTAGAAGGTATTTTCTGGTAAACAACACCGATTGTTTATAGAATACCTGTCAATTGTTGGGTTTGTTCTTGGATGAGCTTGTCAAGGTCCTCTTTTTCATTGCTCAACAAACTGTTCTTCATATTCAGCTCCTCCACCACCTGAAAGTAAAAGGAAGGAGACAAACAAAAACATAGAAATTATAATTCATGAAATATGACGTATTAGATCTTGAACATATTACCTCAAAAGTGAAATATTTAATTACTGTTATAAACATAACAATAATATTTTGATAATATACTGTATATATATTTGGTAATGTTATCATATTATTTAAATTGGCTAACATTTCTGAAGCAAACTGTTCAGTTGAGGCTAAAGACAATGACAACATTCAGTTGATGCAATGCACTTTATGCTGGCATTAGCCAAAAAGCTCTCTCCCGGTTGCAGTTAGTCCAGAACGCGGCAGCACGACTTTTAACAGGGGCCAGGAAACGCGAGCATATAACCCCAATTCTTGAGAGTTTGCACTGGCTCCCTGTTCATTTTAGAATTTATTTTAAAAGCTTGCTGTTTGCTTTTAAAGCTTTACATGGACTGGCACCTCATTATATCTCGGACCTCATCCAAATGTACACTCCTGCGCGTGCTCTGAGCTCCGAGAGCCAGCTCCAGCTCGTGGTGCCCAAGACGAGACTTAAAACCAGGGGAGACAGGGCCTTCTCTGTGGTCGGCCCTAAGCTCTGGAACACTCTGGCCCTCCATGTTCAAACTGCTCCCACAGTGGAGTGTTTTAAGTCTCGTCTTAAGACCCACTTTTATACTTTGGCTTTTAACACTACGTGAGTTGTGTGGTCCTCTGTTGCCCTCTGTGTTTTTAAAATTTTGATTTGTATTTATTGTTTTAATTGGTTTTACCATTTAAAATAGTTTTTAATCATATTTATTTTTATATTGTTTTTATATTGGTTTTATATTTATTTATTTTTTGTTTTTATTCAGTCATTGGTGGAGCTAAGGATAATATTTGAATATTGTTTTTAATATTGCACTTTGGAAACATTTATGTTATTTAAATGTGCTATACAAATAAAGTGGATTGGATTCCCCATTGAATTCTGGGTACACAAACAATTACGTAACTAATCAATGACAATCATAACATGCAATACAACTCAACAAAAGTTTGCAGTGGCAGGCTTACCAGTTGTGTTTGCTCCTTATCAATCTTTCTCTGATCTTCCAGGACTTCCTTCTCTCTGCGAGTGTTCTCCAGCTCCTGTTGAAGAAAGGAGAGCTGCTCCAGAAGCGAGGGGAGCGTCTTCGCCTTAGCTTGGGCCTGCTGCTCAGATCTATGAAGGTTTTCTATCTCTTTGCAGTGTCGTTCTTGCTCCATTGCTTGGGTCTTTGCTGCAGCGTTCAGTCTCTCGCCGAGCTCGCTGACTTCTTTGTGCTGCAGGGGCATGCAAACTCATGGTGTGCATGTGATGTGACGACAACACCCGATTACGCCGCGTTTCAAACCAAGTTTTCTCTGTTTTTCTTACGGAAGACATCGGTATTTCACGCACATATTTTACATCATTCAGTGTGGGAAAATAAGGGATACTGTGGCTGCAACCGGGTGACCCACGGCACAAATTAAACGCTTGGGGGGGATTCTGAGGCATTAATAAAACAATCTATTGAGCTGCGTTCCCAATAGTTCTGGCAAATTTCATGCACTAAATTGCATGACTACATTTTGCAAACTCAATAGGCTGCAAACTCAAATATTCACTGACATTAAATACCTCAATTTGCGAGTACCTTAACTTACGGGTATTTTGAGATACGAGGTGTATCTGAAGTTTTTTTATGCCTTAAATTGTGAAGATAATTTAAGTTACGAGCAGCTAGATGGCGTAGCTAATGCTACAGTGAAGACCATAAGATCGGTCAGAAAACATCCAGTCTAGCATGCTAGCATTGGCTTTGGGTCCATCCATCCATCCATCTTCTTCCGCTTATCCGAGGTCGGGTTGCGGGGGCAGCAGCCTAAGCAGGGAAGCCCAGACTTCCCTCTCCCCAGCCACTTCGTCCAACTCCTCCCGGGGGATCCCGAGGCGTTCCCAGGCCAGCCGGGAGACATAGTCTTCCCAACGTGTCCTGGGTCTTCCCCGTGGCCTCCTACCGGTCGGACGTGCCCTAAACACCTCCCGAGGGAGGCAATCGGGTGGGCATCCTGACCAGATGCCCGAACCACCTCATCTGGCTCCTCTCGATGCGGAGGAGCAGCGGCTTTACTTTGAGCTCCCCCCGGATGACAGAGCTTCTCACCCTATCTCTAAGGGAGAGCCCTGCCACCCGGCGGAGGAAACTCATTTCGGCCGTTTGTACCCGTGATCTTGTCCTTTCGGTCATAACCCAAAGCTCATGACCATAGGTGAGGATGGGAACGTAGATCGACCGGTAAATTGAGAGCTTTGCCTTCCGGCTCAGCTCCTTCTTCACCACAACGGATCGATACAGTGTCCGCATTACTGAAGATGCCGCACCGATCCGCCTGTCGATCTCACGATCCACTCTTCCCTCACTCGTGAACAAGACTCCGAGGTACTTGAATTCCTCCACTTGGGGCAGGGTCTCCTCCCCAACCCAAAGATGGCATTCCACCCTTTTCCGGGCGAGAACCATGGACTCGGACTTGGAGGTGCTGATTCTCATCCCAGTCGCTTCACACTCGGCTGCGAACCGATCCAGCGAGAGCTGAAGATCCTGGCCAGATGAAGTCATCAGGACCACATCATCTCCAAAAAGCAGAGACCTAATCCTGCAGCCACCAAACCAGATCCCCTCAACGCCTTGACTGCGCCTAGAAATTCTGTCCATAAAAGTTATGAACAGAATCGGTGACAAAGGGCAGCCTTGGCGGAGTCCAACCCTCACTGGAAACGTGTCCGACTTACTGCCGGCAATGCGGACCAAGCTCTGACACTGATCATACAGGGAGCGGACCGCCAAAATCAGACAGTCCGATACCCCATACTCTCTGAGCACTCCCCACAGGACTTCCCGAGGGACACGGTCGAACGCCTTCTCCAAGTCCACAAAACACATGTAGACTGGTTGGGCAAACTCCCATGCACCCTCAAGGACCCTGCCGAGAGTATAGAGCTGGTCCACAGTTCCACGACCAGGACGAAAACCACACTGTTCCTCCTGAATCCGAGGTTCGACTATCCGGCGTAGCCTCCTCTCCAGTACACCTGAATAGACCTTACCGGGAAGGCTGAGGAGTGTGATCCCACGATAGTTAGAACACACCCTCCGGTTCCCCTTCTTAAAGAGAGGAACCACCACCCCGGTCTGCCAATCCAGAGGTACCGCCCCCGATGTCCACGCGATGTTGCAGAGTCTTGTCAACCAAGACAGCCCCACAACATCCAGAGCCTTAAGGAACTCCGGGCGGATCTCATCCACCCCCGGGGCCTTGCCACCGAGGAGCTTTTTAACTACCTCAGCAACCTCAGCCCCAGAAATAGAAGAGTCCACCACAGATTCCCCAGGCACTGCTTCCTCATAGGAAGACGTGTTGGTGGGATTGAGGAGGTCTTCGAAGTATTCCCCCCACCGATCCACAACATCCGCAGTCGAGGTCAGCAGAACACCATCCTCACCATACACGGTGTTGATAGTGCACTGCTTCCCCTTCCTGAGGCGGCGGATGGTGGTCCAGAATCGCTTCGAAGCCGTCCGGAAGTCGTTTTCCATGGCTTCCCCGAACTCCTCCCATGCCCGAGTTTTTGCCTCCGCAACCGCTGAAGCCGCACACCGCTTGGCCTGTCGGTACCTGTCCGCTGCCTCAGGAGTCCTATGAGCCAAAAGAACTCGATAGGACTCCTTCTTCAGCTTGACGGCATCCCTCACCGCCGGTGTCCACCAACGGGTTCTAGGATTACCGCCACGACAGGCACCAACTACCTTGCGGCCACAGCTCCGATCAGCTGCCTCGACAATAGAGGTGCGGAACATGGTCCACTCGGACTCAATGTCCAGCACCTCCCTCGTGACATGTTCAAAGTTCTTCCGGAGGTGGGAATTGAAACTCTCTCTGACAGGAGACTCTGCCAGACGTTCCCAGCAAACCCTCACAATGCGTTTGGGCCTGCCAGGTCTGTCCGGCATCCTCCCCCACCATCGCAGCCAACTCACCACCAGGTGGTGATCGGTTGAAAGCTCCGCCCCTCTCTTCACCCGAGTGTCCAAAACATGAGGCCGCAAATCCGATGACACAACTACAAAGTCGATCATGGAACTGCGGCCTAGGGTGTCCTGGTGCCAAGTGCACATATGGACACCCTTATGTTCGAACATGGTGTTCATTATGGACAATCTGTGACGGGCACAAAAGTCCAATAACAGAACACCACTTGGGTTCAGATCCGGGCGGCCATTCTTCCTAATCACGCCTCCAGGTTTCAGTGTCGCTGCCAACATGAGCATTGAAGTCCCCCAGTAGAACGAGAGAATCACCCGGGGGAGCACTCTCAAGTACTCCCTCGAGCGAATCCAAAAAGGGTGGGTACTCTGAGCTGCGGTTTGGCGCATAAGCGCAAACCACAGTCAGGACCCGTCCCCCCACCCGAAGGCGGAGGGAAGCTACCCTCTCGTCCACCGGGTTGAACTCCAACGTGCAGGCTCTGAGCCGGGGGGGCAACAAGAATTGCCACCCCAGCCCGTCGCCTCTCATTGCCGGCAACGCCAGAGTGGAAGAGAGTCCAGCCCCTCTCGAGAGAACTGGTTCCAGAGCCCTTGCTGTGCGTCGAAGTGAGTCCGACTATATCTAGCCGGAACTTCTCAACCTCGCGCACTAGCTCAGGCTCCTTCCCCCCCAGCGAGGTGACGTTCCACGTCCCAAGAGCTAGCTTCTGTAGCCGAGGATCGGACCGCCAAGTGCCCTGCCGTCGGCTGCCGCCCAGCTCACTATGCACCCGACCTCTATGGCCCCTGCTATGGGTGGTGAGCCCATTGGAGGGGGGACCCACGTTGCCTCTTCGGGCTGTGCCCGGCCGGGCCCCATGGGGACAGGCCCGGCCACCAGGCGCTCGCCATCGTGCCCCACCTCCGGGCCTGGCTCCAGAGGGGGGCCCCGGTGACCCGCGTCCGGGCGAGGGAAATCTGGGTCCTTTATTTTTATTCGTCATGGAGGTCTTCGAGCTGCTCTTTGTCTGATCCCTCACCTAGGACCAGTTTGTCTTGGGAGACCCTACCAGGGGGCATAAAGCCCCCGGACAACATAGCTCCTAGGATCATTGGGACATTGGCTTTGGGTGTCAAACTAATTTTAGCTCAGGGGCCGCATGGAGGAAAATCTGTGCACACGCGTGCCGGATTATGAAAATCATGGCATTAAAACTAAAAAATAAAGACAACTTGAGATTGTTTGCTTTGTCTAACTTTGGCCAAAAATAAAACAAACACAATCTGAATATATTCCAATAGACATATAGAAAAAAATACCGGCAGCGATAAAGTTTAGATCCATGAAGAAAGTGAATGACTGTTTATAACTGAATAAATTTACATCCATCCATCCATTTTCTACCGCTTGTCCCTTTCGGGGGATGCAAAAAAAAAAGTTTTCTTTTGTATTATTTAAAAAAATAAATTAAGTAACGTTTATGACAACCTTTTTCAAAAACACAATACAGAATGTGAGATATAACAGGATAATGCATACATACGTATATCATTTGTTTTCAAAACGGTTACACAAAAGTGGGACCCCAAAAATGTACTGTGGGACCCCATTTTTATGACTTGATGGGGTCCCTGGGACCCCAATTTGAAAATTCCTAGCGCCAACACTGATGGAGTATTGGTGCGTGCAAAACAGCTGCAGAAGGCTGTGGCCTGCGGGCCGGTTCTAATACTAATCAAATATCATCCCGGGGGCCATAGATAATTCAGCCTTGACTTTGACACATAGGGCTTATAGCTACAGATCAAAATAACTTTGTTTTCCAAGCATTAGAATCCAAACATTTAGCTGCGGTCCACCTCCCACCGGCATCCTGCTGCTGCTGAGGCTTGCTCCTCCAGCCGCAGCTCAGCTTAGAGGGACAAGCAGTAAAAAAAATGGATGGATGGATGTTACATATTAAAATTGTGTTATTTTGGGAAGGCCAAGCAAGGATTAAATTTATTCTAACTAATTTTAATGGGCGGGGCTGCTTTAAAATACGAGTATTCCGAGTTACGGACGTAATGCGCTCGTAGGTCGAGGTACCACTGTAATTTAAAAAAGGACCGACTACAGGAAGTTCAAACTGGTTGCTAGATAGATAATAGCTTACTTCCTTCGCACTCGTGAGGTGCCTCTAAGGAAGGCATCCATCCATCCATCCATTTTCAACCCCTTGTCCCGTTCGGGGTCGCGGGGGGTGCTGGAGCCTATCTCAGCTGCATTCGGGCGGAAGGCGGGGTACACCCTGGACAAGTCGCCACCTCCTCGCAGGGCCAACACCGATAGACAGACAACATTCACACTCACATTCACACACTAGGGCCAAGTTAGTGTTGCCAATCAACCTATCCCAGGTGCATGTTTTTGGAGGTGGGAGGAAGCCGGAGTACCCGGAGGGAACCCACGCAGTCACGGGGAGAACAAGCAAGGCACAAACCACAAAATCCCTTGTTGTGACTCTCAACAATATTTCCTCAATCCATTGTGATCAGCCCTGCTATCCCAACATACAATATAATACCATAATAATATAATACTAAAACTCTCACCTGCTCGTCTATCTTGTGTTGCAACTGCATAATCTTGTTCTCCATGCCAACGTTGAGATCCTTGAAATGCTCCACAGAGCGCGCGTCTACTTTGAGCCTCTTCAGTTCTTTCTTGGCCATCATGCGTCGCACACAGCTCTGCAGCAGAATGATGTCGGCCCGAGTGCGTTGATAATGCTTCCTGGCCAGCCAGCCTTTTGCCCACTTTTGAATAACTAAAGCCTTTTGCTCATACACCAACTGGGAAGAGATGACATGGCAAACCTCAAAACTTTGACACAACTAACTACATGAGTATTGGGACACAAGAGCGACATGAAGTAACAATTTCCCTTGTGGATCATTAAAGTTTGTCTGAGTCTAAAAAACGGATGCAAGATGAGTCAATAGTCCACTCCCTTATAACTTCTGCTATTTTGGGAAGTATTCCTAATAGTGAAGTGAAGTGAAGTGAATTATATTTATATAGCGCTTTTCTCTAGTGACTCAAAGCGCTTTACATAGTGAAACCCAATATCTAAGTTACATTTTAAAGCAGTGTGGGTGGCACTGTGAGCAGGTGGGTAAAGTGTCTTGCCCAAGGACACAATGGCAGTGACTAGGATGGCGAAAGCGGGAATCGAACCTGGAACCCCCAAGTTGCTGGCACGGCCACTCTACCAACCGAGCTATACCGCCCCAGAATAGATTCTGCAAAGCGTCATTTGTGAGGTCAGAGATCACCCTGGACCTTAAAGAAGGTCTGGCTCACCTTCACTGTTGAAGGTCATGCCAATGGTGTTTGACAGGGTTGAGGTCAAAGCCTTGTGCTGGCCAGTCAACACCAAGCTTGTTGTGCACCGGTGCACAATAATGCTTGAACAGGAAATGGCCTTCCATACTTTGGTAAAGTAGGCAGCATCAAATTGTAGGTAAATACTTAATATCAGTGCCAAATTTTGAATAGTAAATTGATGAAGTTGGTCTTAATTAGTGCTGTCAAATTATTATTATTATTTTTTTTTTTAATCTGATCAACTACACTTTTGAATTTTGATTAATCATGATTATTAGGTTATTACTCGCTTGCATAATTTAAATGATTTAGCCCAATATTTGGACACAAATGCAATTTTATTGTCAGAATGTCATACAGGAACATCTTTAAATGTTTTACTTGAATACAAGTCATTTTTTTGTTTAAAACTTGGTAACAGTCGGGGTCTCCTCACTCATCTTTGCGCTGGCATATGCATTGACCATATATTAACCTTTGACGTCTTTCAGGTCATCCACAGTTCAGGTAAAAGAGTGTGGATGGTCAAAATAAAATGTGTGAAAAATCTGTATTTATACATGATTAATGCAATATTTTTTTGTGATTAATCACGTGTTAAGTCGTTAAAATTGACAGCTCTAGTCTTAATACTTCTGTCCATACAGTATGTTGTCAAACCTTGCATTGTTTAATTAGGTTTGATTGTTTTAATGTCATTATTGTAATTGTTTTAATCATCAACTGACATTTTCATCAAAGTGTACAGTTTTGAATGATGACATTGTTTGATCAATTCGATTACCTTATAGTAGAGCTTTCTGGCTGCATGTGTCCTGAAGAAGCACTGAATGACAATAGATGCAGAGCGTAGTTTGCGGTAGCGTGCCCTTGCCGCCCACATTCGAACATTGCGCTGAATGACAACAGCCGCTCTTGTTCTCCGCAGACAATTAACATAACTGCAATCACAAAGGACCATTTTGAATCACTTTCTTAATATTTTGCTTGTTGTTAATCTCTTGGCTCACCAGCGTGCCTGGTGACCCCGCACATGTCTCTGTATGGTGATGGCAGATTGTTTCATCCTCAGGTATTTTTTACGTGCCAACCAACAGCGTATAGTCTTCTGGATGCTGACACAAGCCCTACGCAGCTGCTCAGAGCGTAGCTTCTCCAAGAAGGCCACTTGGCCAGCTCTGAAGAAGATCTTATTTTTACCAAACTGATACAGGTTCTGGTCCTGAGAACCAAAACAACATAGCATGTATGATATTTATACAGTAAATTATATAAAACATGGGAAGGAAATTCCATGATAATTCACACCTGGATGAGCTTCTTTAGGACATTTCTGCAGGTCTCTTTTCCATCAGGGAGGACATCCTTTTGCTTCATGAGGACCCGATAACGACTGAAGAATTCCTGATAAGTCCATCTGCAACATTCATAAAAAGAGGTCCATTCGTTGAAAACTTATTTCTGGGTCTCGTTTTCACAAACAGAGCTGCTAAGAAGCTACCTGGATGGGAATCCTGCTGCTGAAATTCGGATTGTTTCGAGGATGCCACAAGCTCGCAGCTGCTGCACAGCCCTCACAGGGTCCAAGCTTAATGTAATATAAAACACATCACAAGAGATTTACATTTCTATGCAGCCATTGTGTTTCCATTCCAAGAGCAAAAGGGTCCTATTTACCTGAATGGGTTTTTATGGTCATTTGGTTTAATGCAGCGTACATAGTGAGGAGTAGTAGCATTAAGTGTGTCCATCAGTAAATGTAGAGATTGTCGAAACTGAGCAAAGTTGAATAGGAAGGGGCGATAAACAACACAAAAAATATATTGAGATAAAAACATTTTCAGTAACAGTTTTCCCTTTTGAAAATTGAAAATGAACTATTTATTACGGTCTCTATCTGACCTTACCTGCATTCCCACCGTCTTCTTATTACCTCTTTGTGGGCGGCCAGATTTTCCAGTAATGCTTTTGGAGGAACTGGTTGTTTTTTCATTACCCTCAAACAGCTTCAGCAAGAAATCAAACTGCAGGAAAAAAAAGAAGCCATTTTTGTTTGCCCACTAGATGGCAGAGTTTTGTACTTACGTATGTATGGGTGTACTGTGCAGTATTTCCTGCAATAGTGCTGGCAGAACAATGCCAGGGTGTGTACCCAATACAACTAATTTCAAACTAAACCCTCAGCTGAATAGGTATTGACAAAACGTCATTTGATTTAAGGTTGTGCATTCATTGCAAATATGAGAACGGAAATTGTACATTGTACACCACATCAGTGGCTTCAAAATGATCACCTTGCTGCTTTGCAACACATGTATTTGCTCCTCATTGACTGTGTCCTTGTTTTTCTCCAGGAAGCCGTCGCACTGGTACTCCACCTGGGCACAAAGAACCACGTCACACAGTTTGGGGTGGAAAAAGAGCAAAGGTCATAATAATAAACATGCTGAAATTGGCAGACGAAATACTCGCATAATACAAACAAATATGGTGAACACAGTAAATGTTGCCATTGGCAATAGAACTAAATGGCACTCTTCTCATTAGAACGTTTGAGTCATCCTTTCATTCCAACTCTGTTTATTCTGCAAAGGGGAAATGATGCAACATATGGAACAATTTTTTGAAAAGGACTCCAAAATGAATTAACAGAATGTTTTATTTTGTGTCTAAGTAGTTAGCACACACAAATGGGAAGACGTGTCCCTAAGTACCTTGTCTGCAAAGTGGTGGATGATGAAAGCTGTGTTTGATAACCTGGGTTTATCAAAGTGATCTTTCTGCTTCAACAGGGTGTTGTACATTTTCTGGGACCATGAGCCATCAGAGCCTTGGGGCATCTATGGAAACATGCAGAAATGACCAATCACCTCCTGCCTTACTCTGTATTTGCTCTTGACAAACATGGGCAGGCTCTTCCTGTAGAAAAGACTTATAAAAACAAGAGCGCAAAGGAAGTACAGACCTCTGCCAAGGGCTTAATATTGTATGTTCTTAATAGTTTGAAGGAGGTTGGTTACCTTTCATTCAGAGATCATCTGAGAGTAGAGATTGATCATTGCACAGCAGCAATGCTACTTAAGCATTTTCAAGCTTTGAAAATGCTTAATTTAGGACAAAGATTAGGCAAAATATGCTTTAAAACAAAAAAACATCTGTGATGTGGTGGAGCCGCAATATTTGATGCGCGATGTGGCGAGAAACGACTGAACATCTAAATACTGTATCAAACCGAAGTCAGTTAAGATGTAACTTCTTCAAAAAGGTAAACAATTATTTTACTGTACTTTACACTCCTCATCCAGAAGGTCCAGGATGCCCAGCTTGGCCTCGATGAGATTGATGCATGGCTGGTTGTCATAGAAATCAATCAGTGTCCACGGAATCTGTTCTTTCATGTACTCTTCTTGCTCCAGTTTGAAGACATGCTGCAGACGTACAGCACATAGCGACCAAGTTATACAATGTAAAAAACATTGTTTTGATTGGACAATAGAAGACAAAGAATAGGGAATATACCAGGTTGAATTGCTGTTGGAGCTTCTCGTTGGCATAGTTGATGCAAAACTGCTCGAAGCTGTTAATGTCAAATGTTTCAAACCTGGTAAAAGATGACAAAATGTGAAGAAAACAAGGAAAATGTACAAACATGAAGATGATAACATACCCATAAATGTCCAGCACACCAATGAATGAGTGTTGTTTAACAGCAGATTTGAGCACATTGTTTATACAGCCAACAATCCAGCTAAAAATTCTGGCATAGATGTGTTTGGCGAGGGCGTCGCGACCATTGACTGCATTCGTCTTGGAGACGCACTTGACGTATGTTTCTGTGGTTGCTTTGAGTTTCCTATGGCAGAGCCAGTGGGCCATTTCTTTATAGGGCACCCCCATCAACTCACAGAACACCACCAAGTGGGCATCGTCTGCCTGTGAACACATAGGGTTAAAACAGAAGCATCCTGAATACAACATTTACCAAATTCTTCCCAAAAAAATACTGTTTGTGTTTACCAAGATGCTGCTGCGGTCCTGGGAATGCTCTTTTACCTCCACATTGCTAAGATGAAGAATAGCTGCCAGAATCTGGTACATTTCCATTTGATGTCTTTCACTGATTCCTAAAAAAAAAGAACTCAACACACGAGGCTGTGGTCAATATCAATAATTGCAGTCAAACCTGTTTTAGTGGAGACCTGCCTATGGCAGCCGCAATCATTTTCCAGGCAGAGAAAAGTAGTGTTATAAACCTTGTCTATAGCACCCACTTATCTCTCATCCCAGAATAGTTTTTGGACCCCGTAATGCGGCCACAGATATAAACATTTGCTGCAATGATTCCTGATGTGATAGATGGGCTCAGTTGTTGTTATTTAACTATTACTCTTTTGAGGATAAACTTGCTAAGATACGTATTGCTTTCTTCCATAACATTTAAGTTTAATAATTCAATAAATAACAGCAATTAAGGATAATGCTCGTTTGCAGTTTATATAAACCTACTATGAACAGTCGCATAAGTTGGTGTAAGTCTTATTATCCCGAGCTAATTACACCTCTTCCTTATTTGTTGTCAAACTTTCAACGAATCAGCAAGCAGCAGCTCTCTACTTTCGCCACCTCAACGAATCGTCGCCAGTAATAACGTCTAATTTTTCGTGTTTACAAACGCTTAACGTACCCAGCTTCAACTACAGTAGATTGTCATGGCTTCCAGCCTCCTTATAGTGGCCACTTTTGCTGTTTCCTTTGAGTGGTCGCTATAGACAGATTTGCTTTCATCTATATTTTCAATCACAATCATCACGTGACTCTTCAATTTTCACTATATTCATTGACAGTGTCCATATTTTCTTTCACCAGCGCTACACTGACTACTCTAAGTTGAATCCAGTATTGAAGATTTGCTCTAGTATAAAACATTTACTGAAATGTGAGGCGTAGACTCACTTTTCTTTCCCTTTTTTTGTAAAATATTTTACACCATATACACTAATTAACTCAGTAAAAAGCGAATTTACTGTGCATAAAAAAAGCATACTGTATGTACATCCTGTAATCGATTTTGTCAACATACTTATACGTAACAGTGGTCGTTCCATGCAATTCAGACCTGCATCGTCAAGTTCGAACTGTCGACCACACATCCCCATTGATTACAGTGTTATTAGCCAAGAAACTAAAAAACTCTGGATTTCCAACTAATTTCCCAATTTTACACAACGCACTATCGCACAGCCACACTAGCCATGACTTGTGTAAATATGCAAAACGAGTACAGAACCTTCTACAATTCCATTGACAAAGACTAACCTAATAGTGACAAAGCTCTCCTCGTACTGCACATCTCCTTGGTATCATCCACTCCATCAATGACTGGATTCTGTCCCTGGTTAGTGCAATGGAAATCATCTGCCCCACCTTGTAACAATCATGTTAGAAAATCAGTGGCAAATATCAGTACAAGCGTAAAAAACAATGTTGAATTCCAATACCTAATTTGAAGGGTTGGAACTCTGGTAAATGGGATGAGGCACATAGTTGATAGAATATGTGATAGTTCCTTTCTCCATAGGTCTGATATCACAACAAGCAAATACTTTTGTTCCACAATACATCATCTGGAAGCACGTTGCTAAAGGTGCCTGTCAACATAATAGTGTATATTAATACTGTGGAAAACATACCTGATAAACAACTCTTGATTTTTCGAGTAAATAGGTCCTCATGTGAGCCCCAATTATGCGATGCTTCTTATCAAACCCGATTTCGATGTACTTCCCAAAGCGACTGCTGTTGTCATTCCTTGTTGTTTTGGCATTACCGAGAGCCTATAGGACATTCACAGAAACCATTCAGTAATCACACATATACGTGTATTAATATCATACTGCTCTCTGAAGAATCAAGAGTATTTCTACATATGTTGTGTCATTCAATATCTTTGTAGAGGAATACATTTTGATCCAGCTCTTGCATAACTGTATAGCGTATTACTATGTACTGTGCAGTATTAAACATCACCTCCATGATAGGATTGGAGGCCAAGACTCTCTCCTCAATATCCGCCTCACCAGAGACGCCGCTGACTGTAGCAAAGTAACGCATGGCATACTTTGCAGAAACAGTTTTTCCTGCTCCCGACTCACCACTCACAATTATAGACTGGTTCTGTTGATCTCTGCATGAAAAGATGGGCGACAATAAACGTGTTTAATAATTTTGTTGTTAAAAGACAAAATAATTGGAATAGGGACAACCTGGCCATCTGCTTGTATGCTTCCTCAGCCACTGCAAATATATGGGGGTCCATGTCCGCCATGTTCTGCCCACTGTAGGCATGGATGATGTCAGCCTCATAAATGGGCAGACTCTCATAAGGATTGACGGCGACAAGAACAATGCCTGTTTTTTCGAACAGAGAAAAATCTTATTGAGTCTAAATGAAAAATGTGCACAATATTGCTATACTTTTACTCTACAGGCCAAAATGTAATAAAAATAACCCACACAAGAGCTATATGAAAAATTGACTAAAATAATAATACTCAGTTTTGAGGAGAGGTATTACAGACTGCTGCCAAGGATGTACTTTTGTCATTAGCAAGTGTTAAATGTGTGCAACTCCCGGTTGACATTTCTGTTACATTAACATGGATTTTACATAAGCGGTGGGTGTTTTCCATGAATGTTCCCAATGAATTTAGTGAGAATCCACAAAAAAATGGCATTGTTCAAATGATGAATCCTTCATAGGACACTCACTGAAACATTAGAAACCCTAATCATTTTTTCAGTACAGTCATTTTAACCCTAAACATGGCTGTACTAATTGAATTTAATATTTAAATAACATTTTCACAATTTAGAATCATAATCAATATTAGCACTTATTGTGTCGTTCAAATTTTTTTAATTATTCATTTTAAATCTTAAATTTAGAACTAACATAGCAACATACCTCATACTGTACTGTTGCCAAAACACCTTGCACTACATTGGCACTTCATCTATATACAATACAGTATATTGTATATACCGGTGTATTAGTTCTCTTTTAATCTTTATTTAAATAAATATATTTTTAAATGCAACACAAATGTCTTGTTTGTCTGAGCGTTGGTGCTGGCGGATCATCCACAATTTTGTTTTTCTAAATGGCCATCCATCCATCCATCCATCTTCTTCCGCTTATCCGAGGTCGGGTCGCGGGGGCAGCAGCCTAAGCAGGGAAGCCCAGACTTCCCTCTCCCCAGCCACTTCGTCCAGCTCTTCCTTTGGGACCCCGAGGCGTTCCCAGGCCAGCCGGGAGACATAGTCTTCCCAACGTGTCCTGGGTCTTCCCCGCGGCCTCCTATCGGTCGGACGTGCCCTAAACACCTCCCTAGGGAGGCGCTCGGGTGGCATCCTGACCAGATGCCCGAACCACCTCATCTGGCTTCTCTCGATGTGGAGGAGCAGCGGCTTTACTTTGAGCTCCCCCCGGATGGCAGAGCTTCTCACCCTATCTCTAAGGGAGAGCCCCGCCACCCGGCGGTGGAAACTCATTCCGGCCGCTTGTACCCGTGATCTTGTCCTTTCGGTCATAACCCAAAGCTCATGACCATAGGTGAGGATGGGAACGTAGATCGACCGGTAAATTGAGAGCTTTGCTTTCCGGCTCAGCTCCTTCTTCACCACAACAGATCGATACAGCGTCCGCATTACTGAAGACGCCGCACCGATCCGCCTGTCGATCTCACGATCCACTCTTCCCTCACTCGTGAACAAGACTTTGAGGTACAAGATCTCCTCCCCAACCCGGAGATGGCAATGACAATAAAGTCTATTTTATTCTATCTGTATACAATTATTATCAATAATAGTAGTCGTATCAGTATAATAAAATGTATTTCAATAGATATGACTACAACTTTTTCATTATTCATTACAACATTTATATACCTACATTTAAAAAAAATGTATTTGTTGATTGCCCAGAAGATTTTACTGCCTTATAGTTAGGTCAGTGGTTCTTAACCTTGTTGGAGGTACCGAACCCCACCAGTTTCATATGCGCCTTCACTGAACCCTTCTTTAGTGAAAAATAAAATGTTGGTTTTTTTTTTTTCAAATTAAGGACAAAGTTATGTATTTTACTGGTGCACAAAATGAACCGTGCATGAACATCACCTTGTTCAAAGAACAACACAAACACAGTGCATGAACTCACAACAAATTACACACCTGCAAATCAGATGGAAAATTAGAGGGAAAATTGTTTGGGGGGTATCCATAATACGCCGATAGGGAGAAGTGTTTATTTACACGATGAGTTGGGTGTGTCTTTGACCTCAGCGGCGGAGGCTCCGCCGAACCCCTGAGGCCAACTCACCGAACCCCTAGGGTTCGATCTAACCCAGGTTAAGAACCACTGAGTTAGGTACTGTATACAACCACTATTTTGGCCTAATACTACGTTTTTTAAATATGGTTCCTCTCTTTTTAAGTCCTAAACATATATGTTATAATGGGTGAAAGTGTAATTGTGTTCAGACACATTGAGCTTTTGCAGACCAGTCATTATTCAATTCTTTTGTGTAGCTAATTAACGGCACTAGAATATAAGAAAAAGTGTTGTTTTGTATGTTGCGGCGTAGTTGAACACACTGCTAACTACAACCTCAATATTAACCATATTATTCAATGTTTAATTAAATACATTTTCATTCAAAACACCATTATTATCTTTGTAAAAGTAACCTTTTTGAAACAGCTTTTGTATTGCATCTCATGGAATGAAATGGCCTGTGAGAGTAAGCAAGAAGCGTATGTTCTTTTAAGAGCAGCCTGCAGCATAATAATCAGCTTAATACAGTGAGTTTCACTGAACAGGACTCCAAAGTCTACAGTGACGGAGATAGTGTGACTCAAACAGATGACGCCTATTACCACAGTATGTGTAGATCAACTTGGAGTCGATGAAGCGCACTTTGATGTTGTGTAAGACTGCCGGCTCATTGAGGTAGCTGAGCGCTGTGAGGTCATTTTCCCCCACCAGGATGTTGGGGTTTCTTAGCGGCGGGAGATTGTGTGTTCGGGGGTCTACTTTGTACTGCACCTCCTATGAAAACACAAGACACAATGAGTTTGAGTTCATTTTGAACATGCATACAACATAATATGTCACAATTTACACTTTCTCAATTCAACATATTCAAAAAGGAGTAGGAAGAAGCAGAGCTTATTTAATCCTACCCCTTTTCATTTACATAGCAGTTGCTAACACTTTTGTTCACTTCCTGTTCTCAATTTATTCACAATACACTCCATAAGTAATAACATTAAAAATAAATAAATAATAATTAGTGAAGTAAGTTATATTTCATATGGTGAGATAAAATAAAATTATCTAGAAAATGAATGGATGGATGGAATAAATTCTGAATGTTTATCATGGTTCTTCTTCTTTGTACTTTGTAAACACTACGTTTGAAGAGTTTCTTGAATTAGATCATATTAGTACATTGTTTGATTTATTTGCTTAATCCATTCTATAATTTAATTCCACATATACTGTACTAAAGGTCTTAAGTGTTGTACGTGCATACAAATGTTTTAAATTACATTTTACTCTAAGGTTAAATTTCTCCGCTTTTGTTAAGAATTGTTGGTTAGCAGATTACAGTTTGCTTTGTACATAATTTTAGCTGTTTGCAAATTCACTGTGTCGTGGAATTTCCGTATTTTCGATTCAATAAATAAAGGGTTTGAATGTTCTCTATATCCAACATTATGTATTATTCTAACTGATCTTTTTTGTAACACCGTTATAAAATGAAGTGTACTTTTGTAGTTATTTACGCCATATTTCTGCACAATACCTCAGATATGGTAACACTCATGAGCAGTAGAGAATATGGAGTGATTTTGGTCCAAACTTTATTCATTAGTGACGTGTTTCTTGTCACCTTTTGTTGTATATTTTTATTATAGATGTCCTGGTCCTGTTTGTTTTATCATCAATCATTATACCTAGGTTTTCAATTTATATTCCATCTATTTGTATTTGTGTTTGACTTTCCCTTCTACTGTTACTGAATAGCATTATTTTAGTTTGACTGAGGTTTAAGGATAGTCTGTTTTTGTCAAACCATCTTTATAATTTGTTCATTTCTTCTGTTGTTTGTATTAGCTTCTGTGTGTTCTCTCCTGAACAAAACGCTGCTGTATCGTCCTCGAATAATACTAACTTTAAATCATTTTTAACTTTACAAATGTCATTTATATAAAGATTGAACAATTTTGGTCCTAGTATTGATCCCTGGGGTACACCACAGGATATATTTAGCATTATAGACGTTTGTTCAACAAGCTGTACCTATTGCTTCCTGTTGTACCTATTGCTTCCTGTTGGTTAAGTAACTTCTAATCCAGTTTAAGACCAACCCTCTGATGACATATTGTTCTAATTTTTTTATTAAAATATTGTGATTAATTGTGTCAAATGCTTTACTTAAATCCATAAACACTACTGCTTCACATTTTTTACCATCTATTGCATTGGTCATTTCCTCTGTAACTTCCATTAAAGCCATCGAAGTTGAAATTTTAGCTCTGTATCCGAGTATTCTATTTTTGTTTATGACACTCTCTAATCTGTTATTGAACAGTTTTTCAATTACCGGTATTTAAGAAAATTGTGGAAGTAAAGAAGCAGGTCTATAATTTGTAAATTGGTGTATTTCTCCAGTCTTATAAATTGGTGCAACTTTAGCTATTTTAATTT
Source organism: Nerophis lumbriciformis (assembly GCF_033978685.3). Lineage (NCBI taxonomy): Eukaryota > Metazoa > Chordata > Actinopteri > Syngnathiformes > Syngnathidae > Nerophis > Nerophis lumbriciformis. Next base: position 35,924,553 of record NC_084557.2, on the reverse strand, counting down.
TGGGGGGGAATTTGCCTGTTTGAAATGATAAGTTACTAATATACATTAATGATGCTGAGATCTCTTCAATAACTTTTTTTTTTTTCCATATCAATTCCATTGCATGTAATCATGCATGTATATTAGATGATTTTTTTTTAAACTAAGGCAGGCAAGTAGTGTGCTTGTCTTGTGTAAGAAAACTTAAGACTTAAGTTATTACCTGCATGCCCCAACTCGACATGGCAGCTGCACTAAAGTCAAATTCCTCACAGCTATCACAACTATGCCTTGTCTATGAAACAAATATGGTGCAATGCATCTTTTTACAGTTTTCCAGAATCAACCATACGCATTCATCATGCACCATAAGTACCTTGGGAAAATACATTTTTTGAGACAACCATAGCAATAGAAAAGTGATTTATAACAAGCATAATTACTGACTAGTACTTTTTGTTTGATGCAAAAACAACTGTGTGCATCACCAAAAAACCATTACAGTAATACCTCGTTTATCGCTTTTAATTGGTTTCGTACATGACCACGAAAAACTAATGTCTAAGAAGTAGGAATGATTAATTAGAAATTGAATATTTTTATAACTACAGCATAAAAAACCTGTTTACTACCTTCTAAATAACTTTTTTTTAACATTATGAGAGCCATCTACGTAAACATGAAATAACACTTTTTGGTCACTTTTACACTATTAATCCAATGTAGTACTGCTTCCTGAACCTTAGCCAATCAGTGGTCACGGGCTAATATTGGTTTGATTTCCTCTAGTTGAAATACTACTGTAGTACTGATATTTCTAATTCATTTAGCAATTTTATGCTTGAAAATGCTTAATTTAGGGGAAAAAATGTATAGAATGTACTTAAAAAAAAAAACAAATCCCAGATGTAGCAAGGTAGGACTGTATTTTAATTGCACAGGAAAGACTTAAGTCATATTATTATGTACTTTTAAGTACTTCATTTCATTAATGTGGCCACTTTTTAATATGAGACGAGATCTGTAATTTTAACACATTTTATATACACTTTAATGTATTTATTATGCATGTTGTGACTTACTGTACCATCCTCCCGCTATAGAATTAATGTTTGGTTAGCAGAAGAGTAATCTTTGACAAATTTTGCAATCATATTCACGCAAATGAACACCCACTTCACAAAACACAGCACACTGCTAAAGCTTAACCTATTTTTACTAATGTAAAAGGTCAATATAGTCCGCTCCTCCCCCACCCCTTCTCTCCTTACTTTTGTAATTCAAATACTCATTACATTTATGTATTGAAGCGATTGCAATGCCAACAATAGAGGTAATTATTGCCATTCATTATCAATTGTTTTTTCTATTGGTATTATTGTGTCATTGTAGTTCAATATTGTTTATTGTGATTAACGTGTTATTACCATCTACTTCACAAATGTTTTTTTTTGTTTATAATTTTTTGGTGTCATATTTGTACTGTATGTAGTATATGCTGATGTGGGTCTGTCTTTGTTGTTCCCACAATTTCCTGCTGTGTTCTTTTTTTACCTTCTATCCCCTCCTGCTCCGGTCCGGCTGCACCAAGCACTAAATATATCCGAACACTTAATAAAGTCAAATACAAATAAAGCACCAGGAGAAATCTCCCAAACTTCTCTTTTTTAAAGTAATTATGCACAGCAGATAAGGGCATTTACATGAACAATATAATTTGATTGAGTGGCTGGACAGAACATCCATCCATTTGCTACCGCTTGTCCTTTTCGGGGTCGTGGGGGGTGCTGGAGCCTATCTCAGCAGCATTTGGGCGTAAGGCGGGGTACACCCAGGACAAATCGCCACCTCATCGCAGGGCCAATACAGATAGACATACAACATTTACACACTAAGGCCAATTTAGTGTTGCCAATCAACCTAAACCCAGGTGCATGTCTTTGGAGGTGGGAGGAAACCGAAGTACCCGCAGAGAACCCACGCAGTCACGGAGAGAACATGCAAACTCCACACAGAAAGATTGAACTCAGGACCTTCATATTGTGAGGCACATGCCCTAAACCAGGGGTAGGGAACCTATGGCTCTAGAGCCAGATGTGGCTCTTTTTATGACTGCATCTGGCTCTCAGATAAATCTTAGCTGACATTGCTTAACACGATAAGTAATGATTAATTCTGCTGGTAATCACAGTGTTAAAAATAACGTTCAAAATATAAAACATTCTCATGCATTTTAATCCATCCATCCGTTTTCTACTGACCCTGTTCAAGAAGTCGCATTAATGGTAAGAAGTATTTTATTTATTATTGGTTAGCTTCAGAATAAATATGTTATTAAAAATAATAAGACTTATTGTACTCTAAAAATGTTGGTCTTACTTAAAAATGCACACATTTAGTTGTATTCAGTGTTAAGAAATATTATATGGCTCTCACGGAAATACATTTAAAAATATTTGGCTTTAATGGCTCTCTTATCCAAAAAGGTTCCCGACCCCTGCCCTAACCTCTCTGCCACAGGTTTGAAAAAAATAAAAATAAATATTTTGATCAATTTAGCTATTTGTATGCTTGAAAATGTTTACTTTTGGGCAAAAAATGTGTATGATATTCTTATATAAACAACAACATCCGCGATATAGCGAGGGACGACTATTTCCATTGCAAAGGGAAGAATTAAGTCATATTATTACATATTCTTAAGTACCTAATTTCATTAATGTGGCCCCTTTTTTATATGAGAAGAGATCTGCAATTTTAACACTTTTTACATCCACTTTAATGTATGTAGCATGCATGTTGTGACCTACTGTGCCATCATCCTCCAGCTGTAGGAATAATGTTTGGTCGCCAGAAGAATAATCTTTGACAAGCTTTGCTGACTTCCACACTTCCACGGCATCTGGGAGCCATACACGGGCATGCTGGTGGAAAAGTGTAAAAGAACCAGGGTCAGAAGGGAAACTATTCGACCTTAATACAGTTGCACAGCAGCCCTAAAAGAACAGCTGCAAACAGAAGTGTATGTAAGGAGCTTGTAAGGCAAAAATACCACTCAGCCGAAACAGTATTAAAGTTACATAACAGCTATATTAAGAGTCAGGCAGACAAAAATAAAGAAAATGATCATTTAATATCCCCATAGGATTAAATGTTCATGAAAAACTTATGTAAGTAAAGCACATTAGCACAAACGTCAACTATCTAAAAAAGCAATATAGAATAAGCTTACCTTGGTATAAAGTTCATAGCCTGCCATGACGGTAGAAAATGTGGTAAACGTAAACACACACTTCTCGGAGCTCCTCTACCGAGAAGTAAAACCAGCCTCCACTTGTAGAGACACATTCACAGGCAATTAATGGCAGCCTCCACCTTTTCCTGTGATGCTGCTTGTGTCCTTTGAGCCAGACATTGCACTTTGGAGTGACAGCTCAGCACCTAAAGAGTGGTTGCAGTGCACCCTAGTGGTCAAGGGTGGAACTCATTAGTTGAGTTCAAGAAGGTCAACAGAAAGTACAGTCAAGTAAGAAAGAGACGTTTTGGTTATCATGCTACTATTGTTCTATCCATCCATCCATTTGCTACCGCTTGTCCCTTTTGGGATCGCGGGGGGTGCTGGAGCCTATCTCAGCTGCATTCGGGTGGAAGGCGGGGTACACCCTGGACAAGTCGCCACCTCGTCGCAGGGCCAACACAGATAGACAGATATCTTTCACAATTAGAATAATAATGCTCATTGTCAATAATGCGTTAGTACTATCTAATTCACTCATTTGTTTTATGAATACTGCATGATATCATATTCGTATCTAGAGTGGTATCAAACTCATTTTAGATCAGGGGCCACACGGAGAAAAATGTACTCCCAAATGGGCCGGACTGGCAAAATCACAGCACGATAACTTAAAAATAAAGACATATAATTGCTTTCTTTGTTTAACAATAGAACAAGCACATTCTGAAAATGTAAAAATCATTATGTTGTTGGGATTTTTTTACACTGACATGTTGCGGTTAATAGTATTCTATAGGGATGTCCAATAATGGCTTTTTGCCGATATCCCGATATTGTCCAACTCTTAATTACCGATACCGATATATGCAGTCGTGGAATTAACACATTATTATGCCTAATTTTGACAACCAGGTATGGTGAAGATAAGGTCCTTTTTGAAAAAAAAAAAAAAAAGATACATTTAAAACATTTTCTTGAATAAAAAAGAAAGTAAAACAATATAAAAACAGTTACATAGAAACTAGTAAATAATGAAAATGAGTCAAATTAACTGCTAAAGGTTAGTACTATTAGTGGACCAGCAGCACGCACAATCATGTGTGCTTACGGACTGTATCCCTTGCAGACTGTATTGATATATATTGATATATAATGTAGGAAACAGAATATTAATAACAGAAAGAAACAACCCTTTTGTGTGAATGAGTTTTTTGGGTTTGGTGCACTCATTGTAAGTGTATCTTGTGTTTGTTATGTTGATTTAATAAAAAAAAATACAAAAAATAAAAGCCATACCGATAATTAAAAAACGATACCAATAATTTCCAATATTACATTTTAAAGCATTTATCGGCCGTATTCTATCTTTGTCATTCTTTATATTTTCTGAATAAATTATGTGATAATGTTCATCAGTCGGTTGCTGTTCATCCATCCATCCATTTTCTACCGCTTATTCCCTTCGGGGTCGCTGGAGCCAATACCAGCTACAATCGGGCGGAAGGCGGGGTACACCCTGGACAATTCGCCACCTCATTACAGGGCCAACACAGACAAACAACATCCTCACTCACATTCACACACTAGGGCCAATTTAGTGTTGCCAATCAACCTATCCCCAGGTGCATGTTTTTGGAGGTGGGAGGAAGCTGGAGTACCCAGAGGGAACCCACGCAGTCACAGGGAGAACATGCAAACTCAAAACGGAATAAAATATCAAAATCAAATTGCAGCATGTCATCTATGTAGTTTGATCATTTTCCTCGACTGAGATACTAACATCATGTGGTTTATTTTGTACATATGTAGAATCATCTTAAAAGATACAAAGAATTGCTATTGCGACATCCAGTGGACACATTTAGAACAGCAGTTTCTTTCATTCAAAAATTTCAGGTTAATATTTTTATACTTATCAAACTCATCCTGTGAGCCAGATATTACCGGATCGCGGGCCGTACGTTTGATACTCCTGGTATATACGGTATACTGATGTAATTCTGTTGTCTCTTGCCGTCTTGTCTAACATGCATGTTTTTGGTATGCGGTAAGAAACTGTTGTTAACAGGAGAAAACCCACGCAAACATCACAAAGAAATGTTCCGATGGAGATTTTAAACCCAGCAAATGAAGCACTTACAAGCTATAATGCAAAACTATTTTATTTACAAAACAAATGGCACTGTGATGGCTGCACATGCACACCCCAGACACATACAGGAGGTTTCCTTCCATTAAAATCTTGAACAATTCATGTCCAACAGTGGCAAGATACACAAGTCTACTGATAGCAAATATTGCTGAAAAACAGTAGTTCACGTCAATTAAGGCCATTTGGAGCAGAAGTCAGGATGAGATGGAAACCACCGTCATTGAAAGCCATTAAAATTCTATCAACTATCAGATCGTAAGTACTTTGGAAGATGGACATTTTAAGTGGGCTTGCCAGAAAAATTCAAGGACTTTTGAACTAACATTTTTCCAACAGATGTGAGCATCATTTCTGAAAAGATTAAACTGAGCAACCTGAATGTAGATTATATGTTACCTATATTAAGTATTGTGTCACCATTCTACTACTCTATAAGCAAAAGTGAGGACAACTGCACTTACATTCAACAAGAGGTATATATTTTTACTACTATTAGTATTTTAATGATCAAAACACTATGCCAAAATAAGGCAGCACACATTCCATCCCCGTTTCAAGTGCAAGCAAGCATTTAAATCAGTTTACATTGTATGAGCTTGAAAAACATTTTTGAACTCGTGTGCTGGATGAAAAGTCTAAATTTGGTGCCCGAGGTGCCCATTTCTCTCTTTTGTGTGTGTGTGGTTCGGAACTTTTTCAAAAAGGATGCATTCTGGGGTAAAAACAATGGAAATGTTGAAGGCAAGTGGCTTTGACTGAGTGGTTAGAACGGTAATAAAGCTACAAAAAGACTCATCGCTCAGCCAGTTTGCTTGTTGCAATAGAGGTCTTTCTCTGAGGCAGGTCCTGAGGTGTCGGGATGTGACCACCTGTGATCTCATCCTTCTCTGTTGGGGCTGATGGCAAGTGTTTATTCTTCATTTTGGCCTTGGCCATGTTGTAATCGCCAGAATCAAAATACTTTAGCTGCACAAACAAGACAAGGAATAATCGTGACATTGAATGATATTTAAACGAGAAGAAGATTGCCAAATGTAATCCAAAAAACAAACCCCTTTCTGAAGTCGTTTTCTCAGAAAATCTGAACCTCCCGGTCTGGCTCCAAGATTGGGATGCATGACCTTTATCTTGGCTTCTTCTGCTTTCTCTGGACTGACAACTTTGTCATCCATTTCCTGTTGAAAGAAAAAAAAAGTGTGTCATGTGAAAAATTACTTATTTACATCAATTATTCACAGTAAAGTACACAATGGGGTGATAATGTTAATGTGAACAGTGGCGAAAGTGGCAGCTAAAATATTTGGGGTGGCATAGCTCTGTTGGTAGAGAGGCCGTGCCAGCAACTTGAGGGTTACAGGTTCGATTCCCGCTTTCGCCATCCTGGTCACTGATGTAGTGTCTTTGGGCAAGACACTTTACCCACCTGCTCCCAGCTACCGCCCACACTGGTTTGAATGTAACTTAGTAGGGCTGTGAATCTTTGGGTGTCCCACGATTCGATTCAATATCGATTCTTGGGGTCACGATTCGATTCAAAATCGATATTTTTTTTTTCCAATTCAACACGATTCTCGATTCAAAAACGATTTTTTTCCCCGATTCAAAACGATTCTCTATTCATTCAATACATAGGATTTCAGCAGGATCTACCCCAGTCTGCTGACATGCAAGCAGAGTAGTAGATTTTTGTAAAAAGCTTTTATAATTGTAAAGGACAATGTTTTATCAACTGATTGCAATAATGTAAATTTGTTTTAACTATAAAATGAACCATAAATATGACTTATTTTATCTTTGAGAAAATGTTGGACACAGTGTGTTGTCAAGCTTATGAGATGCAATGCAAGTGTAAGCCACTGTGACACTATTGTTCATTTATTTTTATTTTTACAAATGTCTAATGATAATGTCAATGAGGGATTTTTAATCACTGCTATGTTGAAATTGTTACTAATATTGATACTGTTGTTGGACTTAGACTTCCTTTTTATTGTCATTCAAATTTGAACTTTACAGCACAGATAAGAACGAAATTTCATTACATAAGCTCATGGTAGTGCAGGAAAAAAAGCAATAAGGTGCATATATAAATAAATAAATATATATAAATAATATATATAATATATATATATAAAATAAATAAATATAAATAAATAAAAATAGATTACTGTACAGATAAATATGTTGCACTTTTTCACATGCGTCCACGTTTATGGATGTATGTTATTTTATCTTTTTTATTCCAGCGAGTTAATCCATTTTGGGGGGAGTTGAGGGGATAATTTAATTATGATGCGTTCAAGAGTCTTACGGCCTGAGGGAAGAAGCTGTTACAGAACCTGGAGGTTCTGCTTCGGAGGCTGCGGGACCTCTTTCTAGAGTCCAGCAGTGAAAACAGTCCTTGGTGGGGGTGGGAGGAGTCTTTGCAGATTTTCTGAGCCCTGGTCAGGCAGCGGCTTTTTGCGATCTCCTGGATAGGAGGAAGAGGAGTCCTGATGATCTTTTCCGCCGTCCTCACCACTCTCTGGAGAGACTTCCAGTCTGAGGCATTGCAGGCTCCAGTCCAGACAGAAATGCTGTTGGTCAGCAGGCTCTCTATAGTGCCTCTGTAGAATGTGGTGAGAATGGGGGGAGGGAGCTGTGCTCTTTTCATCCGACGCAAAAAGTGCATGCGCTGCTGAGCTCTTTTTACAAGAGCTCCGGTGTGTAGGGACCAGGTTATATTGTCAGTTATCTGCACCCCCAGGAACTTGTTGCTGCTTACGATCTCCACCGCTGTGCCGTTGATGAACGTTGATAATATTCATTTTTGTTTCACTACTTTTGGTTTGTTCTTTGTTGTGTTTGTGTCTACTCTCAATTGCTCTGTTTATTGCAGTGTTGCTGGGTCAGGTTTGGTTTTGGAATTGGATTGCATTGTTATGGTATTGCTGTGTGTTGTTTTGTTGGATTGATTAATAGAAAATAAAAAATAAAATAAAAAATAAAATATTTTTTAATAAAAAAAAAAAAAAAAATCGATTTAAAAAAAAAAAAGAGAATCGATTCTGAATCGCACAACGTGAGAATCGCGATTCGAATTCGAATCGATTTTTTTCCCACACCCCTATAACTTAGGTATTGGGTTTCACTATGTAAAGCGCTTTGTGAGTCACTAGAGAAAAGCACTATATAAATATTATTTACTTCACCATTTTAGATGCTTTGATTGATTGATTGAGAAGTTTGACATCTTAAAGAATTGAATCCATGTAATGCTTTAAAAGGGCAAATGGATGGCACAAAAAGCCAACCTGTAACATGTATATAAAAAATTACCTTAAAAATGGATACATTATGTACATATACACAGTATACATGTCAGGTGATTTGAAAAACAATAAATACAAAAAATGGGGTGGGGGGTGTATACACTATGTACATGTTGACTACAATAGTGCCATGAGGTAACTCCTTTTACCTTGTCAAACTTAATAACTACTTAATTTGTGTATTTCAAGAGGAACCCAATAAGTGGGCTTCCATGTAGCCACACAAACAGTACTAGCTCATTTCTACTGGGCGGTAGCATCCTGTTTACTAAAGAAGCTAAAGGCTAAATAGCTACGTGCTAACAACATCCTCACATGGTTCCATTCACTAGCCTTGTAAAAATGTGTTTACAACATAATAACTCACCTGCTCTTCTTCCAAAGTCATGGCTCCTTCGGCCACCTCTGACATTTTCGAACTTAAAACGTGGCCTGTTGCTGAAAAAGGAGAAGGTCCTACCTGCACCAGGGGTGCGGGGTCATGGATGAAGAAGTGCTGCACCTCTACTGCCGTACACTTGCAATTTAAATCCAGAATCAGCTCCAAATTCGTACTGCGCATGCGCACGACAACTGCCATCTTGGCATATTTACGGTATGCCGTAGGAGTCAAAACACATTAGAACCTTGCTCAAACATGCAATAAAAGAGGATCAGTTCATTTTGACGATGGAGTTACGCGGTTTGAAATTGTTGTATGGTAGTAATATTATTGTTCAATATGTTTACAAATTGATTGTATAAATCTGTGGTTCTCAAACCATCTCAGAAAAAACTTGCCTCTCCAAGTACCACCTTCCATCCATCCATCCATCCATCCATCCATTTCCTACCGCTTATATATACAGGTAAAAGCCAGTAAATTAGAATATTTTGAAAAACTTGATTTATTTCAGTAATTGCATTCAAAAGGTGTAACTTGTACATTATATTTATTCATTGCACACAGACTGATGCATTCAAATGTTTATTTCATTTAATTTTGATGATTTGAAGTGGCAACAAATGAAAATCCAAAATTCCGTGTGTCACAAAATTAGAATATTACTTAAGGCTAATACAAAAAAGGGAATTTTTAGAAATGTTGGCCAACTGAAAAGTATGAAAATGAAAAATATGAGCATGTACAATACTCAATACTTGGTTGGAGCTCCTTTTGCCTCAATTACTGCGTTAATGCGGCGTGGCATGGAGTCGATGAGTTTCTGGCACTGCTGTTATGAGAGCCCAGGTTGCTCTGATAGTGGCCTTCAACTCTTCTGCGTTTTTGGGTCTGGCATTCTGCATCTTCCTTTTCACAATACCCCACAGATTTTCTATGGGGCTAAGGTCAGGGGAGTTGGCGGGCCAATTTAGAACAGAAATACCATGGTCCGTAAACCAGGCACGGGTAGATTTTGCGCTGTGTGCAGGCGCCAAGTCCTGTTGGAACTTGAAATCTCCATCTCCATAGAGCAGGTCAGCAGCAGGAAGCATGAAGTGCTCTAAAACTTGCTGGTAGACGGCTGCGTTGACCCTGGATCTCAGGAAACAGAGTGGACCGACACCAGCAGATGACATGGCACCCCAAACCATCACTGATGGTGGAAACTTTACACTAGACTTCAGGCAACGTGGATCCTGTGCCTCTCCTGTCTTCCTCCAGACTCTGGGACCTCGATTTCCAAAGGAAATGCAAAATTTGCATGGTTGGGTGATGGTTTGGGGTGCCATGTCATCTGCTGGTGTCGGTCCACTCTGTTTCCTGAGATCCAGGGTCAACGCAGCCGTCTACCAGCAAGTTTTAGAGCACTTCATGCTTCCTGCTGCTGACCTGCTCTATGGAGATGGAGATTTCAAGTTCCAACAGGACTTGGCGCCTGCACACAGCGCAAAATCTACCCGTGCCTGGTTTACGGACCATGGTATTTCTGTTCTAAATTGGCCCGCCAACTCCCCTGACCTTAGCCCCATAGAAAATCTGTGGGGTATTGTGAAAAGGAAGATGCAGAATGCCAGACCCAAAAACGCAGAAGAGTTGAAGGCCACTATCAGAGCAACCTGGGCTCTCATAACAGCAGTGCCAGAAACTCATCGACTCCATGCCACGCCGCATTAACGCAGTAATTGAGGCAAAAGGAGCTCCAACCAAGTATTGAGTATTGTACATGCTCATATTTTTCATTTTCATACTTTTCAGTTGGCCAACATTTCTAAAAATCCCTTTTTTGTATTAGCCTTAAGTAATATTCTAATTTTGTGACACACGGAATTTTGGATTTTCATTTGTTGTCACTTCAAATCATCAAAATTAAATGAAATAAACATTTGAATGCATCAGTCTGTGTGCAATGAATAAATATAATGTACAAGTTACACCTTTTGAATGCAATTACTGAAATAAATCAAGTTTTTCAAAATATTCTAATTTACTGGCTTTTACCTGTATATACTGCTGCTCCTCCACATCGAGAGGAGCCAGATGAGGTGGTGCGGGCATCTGGTCAGGATGCCACCCGAATGCCTCCCTAGGGAGGTGTTTAGGGCACGTCCGACCGGTAGGAGGCCACGGGGAAGACCCAGGACACGTTGGGAAGACTATGTCTCCTGGCTAGCCTGGGAACGCCTCGGGATCAGCCGGGAAGAGCTGGACGAAGTAGCTGGGGAGAGGGAAGTCTGGGCTTCCCTGCTTAGGCTGCTGCCCCCGCGACCCGACCTCGGATAAGCGGAAGAAGATGGATGGATGGATGGAAGTATATTTATTATTTTTGTCACTGTGTTTGAACAGTAACACTGTGTTTAAGTTAAAGTCCCAACGATTGTCACACACACACTGGGTGTGGTGAAACTTGTCCTCTGCATTTGACCCATCCCCATGTTCACCCCCTGGGAGAAGAGGGGAGCAGTGAGCAGCAGCGGTGGCCACGCTCGGGAATCATTTTGGTGATTTAACCCCCAATTCCAACACTTGATGCTAAGTGCCAAGCAGGTAGGCAAAGGGTCCCATTTTTTGTAGTCTTTGGTATGACTCGGCCGGGGTTTGAACTCACAACCTCCCAGTCTCAGGGCGGACACTCTCCTTCTGGGAGATGAGGGGAGCAGTGAGCAGCAGCGGTGGGTGGCCGCGCTCGGGATTCATTTGGTGATTTAACCCCCAATTCCAACACTTGATGCTGAGTGCCAAGCAGGGAGGCAACAGGTCCCATTTTTTGTAGTCTTTGGTATGACTCGGCCGGGGTTTGAACTCACAACCTCCCAGTCTCAGGGCGGACACTCTAACCACAAGGCCACTGAGCTGGTATTTGTAAACAGAAAAATAAAACACTGTACTTTAATCAAGTGATTATTTGGCTTACCACTACAGTTTGAGAGTCACTGGTATAAATGTTTGCTTTTTTTTCCTAAAACCTTTATCCTGTGTTTTATTCTGTAATAATTGTGGTCGACAAATTTAAGACAAAATCATGTCATTCAATGATCTGAAACAGTTTTAAGTAAAAAGTGTCTGGCCCTGGTAGGATCTGGTAGTTCAAACTTGGCACTCCAAGTATACCTTCCATCCATTTTCTACCGCTTGTCCCGTTCGGGGTCGCTGGGGGTGCTGGAGCCTACCTCAGCTGCATTCGGGCGGAAAAGTACCACCTTAATGACCGATATTAAAATACAATAGCGTTGTCGGTCTTAGTATTCATTAAAAACCAGGCAGAGGTTTTATTTAACAATTATATTTATTATTTTTGTCACTGTGTTTGAACAGTAACACCGTGTTTAAGTTAAAGTCCCAACGATTGTCACACACACACTGGGTGTGGTGAAACTTGTCCTCTGCATTTGACCCATTCCCATGTTCATCCCCTAGGAGATGAGGAGAGCAGTGAGCAGCAGCGGTGGCCACGCTCGGGAATCATTTTGGTGATTTAACCCCTAATTCCAACACCTGATGCTAAGTGCCAAGCAGGTAGGCGATGGGTCCCATTTTTTGTAGTCTTTGGTATGACAACCTCCCAGTCTCAGGGCGGACACTCTAACCACAAGGCCACCGAGATGGTACTTGAATACAGAAAATTAAAACACTGTATTTTAATCAAGTGATTATTTGGCGTACCACTACAGTTTGAGAGTCACTGGTATAAATGTTTGCTTTTTCTTTTTACCTAAAATCTTTATCCGGTGTTTTATTCTGTAATAATTGTGGTGGACAAATTTAAGACAAAATCATGTCATTCAATGATCTGAAACAGTTTTAAGTAAAAAGTGTCTGGCCCTGGTAGGATCTGGTGGTTCAGGGGTGTCAAACTCATTTTAGATCGGGGGCCACATGGAGAAAAATCCACTCCCACCCAAGAGGGCCGGACTGGTAAAATCAAGGCACGATAACTTAAAAATAAAGACAACTTCAGATTGTTTTCTTTGTTTAAAAAAAAAAGAACAAGCACATTCTGAAAATGTACAAATCATAATATTGTTTTTTGTTTTTTTTACAATTACCTGTTGCAATTAATAGTATATATACACTTTATTTGTCATTATTTATATTTTCTGAATAAATTATGTGATAATGTTCATCAGTCAACTCATTGGTGTTAATTTTCAATCTATCAAGATGAAAAAATATATATATTAAAATCAAATGACAGGATGTTATTTATGTAGTTTCATCAGTTTCCTAGACTGATGTACTAACATCCAGGGGGGCCGAAAAGGGGGGGGGTAAATGAGACGGATTCTAGGGGCCCATGATGGAGGGGGGCCCAGAGAGGCCCCTAATGATGATGAAATTATAATACAGAAAAAATAATGACACTGTGTTGGGTGCCCTGTAAAGATTATTTTCATGGGGCCCAAAATCTCTAGCGGCGCCCCTGCTAACATCATGTGGTTTATTTTGTACATATGTAGCATCATCTCCAAAGATACAAAGAATTGCTATTGCGACATCCAGTGGACATATTTAGAACAGCTGTTTCTTTCATTCAAAAATTTCGGGTTAACTCATCCCACGGGCCGGAAAAAACCTGTGCGCGGTCCTGATCCGGCCCTCAGGCCGTACGTTTGACACCCCTGTGGTAGTTGCTAAAATTTGCCCAGATAAATGCAGGTTTGGCACAGTATCACTAATTGGGTAACTGCAGACCCAGCTGCAAGGCAAGAATTGATTGCAAAAACGCTTGTAGTCTGGCACCACCACCCTTTAAAGCTTTTTATTCAAAAACTGTGTATGCATTGACAACCTTGTTTATTTCATTTGAAAAATAATTATGACTATAACACAATAGTAAGGTGCTGACTTTTTTTTCCCACTGCACCCATATAGCTGTGCATTGGCTAGGTAAAAACATCATTGCTTGACTTGCAGGATTGCATTACTTTATAAGAGCTTTATGTGTAGTGTAAATTGTTAATATGCTATTCAAAAAACATTTTATTTTACCCCTTTAAACTGTAATGTTTCTTTTTTATTCTGGTAGTAGATAACAGTGGTGTTGAAATGCAGTGCATTAACCTGAAGATCGTAATATTTTGGATGGAATTGGTAGATGTCATATGTGGCACATTTTTAATAGACAAATAATGTCAGGAACAACACCATGACTGCCAAAATTTGGTGTTTGCAATCTAGTAAATCTACCCCTATGTTGGCAGGTGAGTGACCGCACTGTATTGTAAACGATTATAGATTTTTTCAAAAATGTACACACCCTCACTACTCACATTACTGACAAAATCTTAACTTTTTAAATAAAAATTGATTGCGTGTGGGAATTTTAGAATACTGTACATTTAATACATGCTTTGCGAATACAAACGTCCATGTAAACTGACCGGACAAATCCTTTTACATTTTTAAAAACATTATAAAATACAAAAAGAACATCAGGATATAGAACTACTTTTAAATACTATTCAACTAAACTGTTATTGTGCCATGTTGCTAAAGACATACCTCATACCAAATTAATGCTTCACGTACGCTCTATCAAAGTCAAAGTCAGCTTTATTGTCAATTCTTCACATGTGCAAGGCATACAAAGAATTGAAATTGTGTTTCTCATTGTCCCATGCATAGACAAGACAAGACGTATATCTAACTACTACAGTAACAATAACAAATAAAAATCCTACATTCTGTGGATACTTCGGCGACACCCAGAGGTGATACTTGGGCCTTTCCAACATTTGATTTCAACAATGTTAAAGATTGCGACAAGCACACAAAATTAACCTTTCCCCCAGTTCATTTAATGCAGGGGTCCCCAAACTTTTTGACTCGGGGGCCGCATCGGGTTGAAAAAATTTGGCGGTTGGCCAGGCTGTGTATGTATATATATATATATATATATATATATATATATATATATATATATATATATATATATATATATATATATATATATTCCGAGCACGATGATGGCACGTTATCGATGGGAAAATGCATTTTTAGACAATATGATTTGCCTGAGCGGCTAGTAGACACTGAGAGTAACAAGCGGTAGAAAATGGATTAGAAAGGACAGATTTAAAAAAATAATACCTGAGTAGTCGTGAGTTCAATCCCGGCCTCTGGATCTTTCTGTGTGGAGTTTGCATTTTCTCCCCGTGACTGCGTGGGTTCCCTCCGGGTACTCCGGCTTCCTCCCACCTCCAAAGACATGCACCTGGGGATAGGTTGATTGGCAACACTAAATTGGCCCGAGTGTGTGAATGTGAGTGTGAATGTTGTCTGTCTATCTGTGTTGGCCCTGTGATGAGGTGTCGACTTGTCCAGGGTGTACCCCGCCTTCCGGCCGATTGTAGCTGAGATAGGCTCCAGCGCCCCCCGCCACCCCGAAGGGAATAAGCGGTAGAAAATGGATGGATGGATGGCGTAATAAAAAAATATTTAAAATTAAAAAATACTTCTTTTTTTTTACTTGGGACTTCCTGTGGGCCGGATTTTGGACGCTGGCTAGCCGGATCCGGCCCGCGGGCCGTAGTTTGGAGACCCCTGAGACTCCTGTGGTAGATGAATTTCCACCAAGAAAGCACACCATTTAGACTTATACTTAGACAACCTTTACTGGTCCACAAGGGAAATTGTTCTTTATATGCATTTAAAGTTATTTTTAACCCTCCACACTGCTTTCACAAACACTTAAACATTTCTTATGCACTTAAAACACTATTTTAAAATCTGTGATGCACTGTCCTCATGGGCCAACTCAAGCCTGCGGGCCGCCAGTTAATGAGTTGTACACATATACATTGCATCCCGAAAGCATACATAGCCTTTCAATTTTTCCATATTTAGTTGTTACAGCCTTATTTCAAAATAGAATACATTCATTTTTGTCCTCAAAATTCTAAAGACAATACCCAATTAGATATACATTAATATTCACAGCATATGTTCAATACTTTGTTTATGCACCTTTGGCAGCAATCACAGTCTCAAGTGTTTTTGAATACGATGCCACAAGCTTGGTACACCCATCTCTGGGCGGTTTTGCCCATTCCTCTTGGCAGCACCTCTCAAACTCCACCAGATTGTATGGGAAATGTTGGTTTTCATTCACGATGTCTCTGTACATTGCTGAATTCATCTTATTCCAGTCAAGGAGGTGACCAAGAACCCGATGGTCACTCTATCAGAGCTACAGCATTCCTCTGTGGAGAGAACCTTACAGAGGGACAACCCTCTCTGCAGCATTCAGGCCTGTATAGTAGAGTGGCCAGACAGAAGCCATTCCTTAGTAAAAAAACCAAAAAAAACCCACATGGAAGCCCGTCTGGAGTTTGCCAAAATACACCTGAAAGACTCTCAGACCATGAGAAATAACATTTTCTTGTCTGATGAGACAAAGATTGAAATCTTTGGCGTGAATGTCAGAAATCATGTTTGGAGGAAACCAGGCAGCCAATTCCATCCCTACAGTGAAGCATGGTGGTGGCAGCATCAAGCTGTGGGGATGTTTTTAAGCAGCAGAAACTGGGAGACTAGTCAGGACAAATATTCAGCAATGTACAGAGACATGCTGGATGAAAACCAACACTTCCTATCGACACTGATGGCGCTTGAGAGGTGCTGCAAAGAGGAATAGGCGAAACTGTCAGAAGATAGGTGTGCCAAGCTTGTGGCACTGTATTCAAAAAGGCTGGACTGATATTTCTGCCATAGGTGCATTTAACAAAGTATTGCGCAATAGCTGTGAATACTTATGTAAATATGATTTTATTTTTTTAGTTTATTTTTAATGAAATAAAATAAAAAATTTAAAACATTTTCACATTGTCATGATGGGGTATTTGTACAATTTTTAAAATTGAATGTATTCCATTTTGGAATAAGGCTGTTACCTATCAAAATGTGAAGTGCTGCGAATACTTTCCAGATGCACTGTATGTGACATACAGTATGTCACAGAGCTTCTTCAGGTATGTAAACCATAAGAAGCTGTGGATCCGCTTTGTCTCGCATCTAGCTTTAATGGTATCTTGGTGATTGTCACAGCCAAGGTGCTTGCAAGCAACACTCGGCACACTACGCCAGTAAAGAGAAGCTGTCCTGGCAAATATTTTTTTCTGTGGTTGTTTTCAGTGCCACTTCGATTGCGAACTTTATATAGATTGACACAATTTATTTTTTCTCAATTTTATTGACAAACTTGAGTATTTTAGATCCTCACAAAAAATGTTTCATTTTGTCGGGATGTTAGTAGACGAATGACATTTCCAGGAGTCTTCCAGACTCAGTAAGAGTTGGCAACTATACAGTATGTAACACAAACAAAGCATACAAAATTACAGCAGCCTTACATTTGATAAATATTTGTTTTTATTTTGCTGTTGTATTAATGGAATATGTTATGGTATGTAAACAACAATTTTGTGGAAAGCACGCACACATCCTACAGAAGGGGTTTTAAGCGGATTTAAAACACTTGAAACTGAATGCACAGCAGATTCCAACTGCATTCACAATTGTTGGCGCCCAAACAAATGTAGAGTCCACCAGAAAGAAACACTCAGTTGTCTTAAAAACAGAAACATTAATCATCTTCACCCGCCATGTCCACGTCCTCTTGTAATTTTTGCAACATTTTCTCTTCCATTTTCTTGGCTTTTCCTGTGACAAAAAAAGTTTTGTATACCACTTCAAAATAAACAGTTTTTGACACAACACATAAGATGCTTTCACCAAGGGCTTACCTGCGTGGGGGGCTTTGATAAGGTGAATGTTCTTTTTCACCTCCTTGATGTCCTCTTCCTTCTCCAATTCTTTGCCCTTCTTTAATCTGCAACATCAACACAAAACAATGCTAGACAAAGCCACCATATTTGTTCCATAAAACCAAACAGTAGATGTACAAAAATGATGAAGTGAAAGACACTTCCTAACAAAAAAGTGCAATGCGAACCTGTTCATGATAAATCTTGCCTGCCGTTTCCGTTTGATTTCTTCCACCCTCTTCATTGCATTCACTGCAAAAATGACAAAGTATGGTAAGCATTCAACTAATAAAGCAATACACAAGTACTGCTAACATCAAGTACTGCAACTGGAGTCTTGTAAATCAAAGAGACTTGCCGCATTAAAAGAAAAAAAATCTGCTACTATTATGCCCTTCTACCATATTTTAAAGTGGCACCTCAACTTACGAGTGCTTTGAGATACGAGCTGTCTCTTGGTTAATTGTTAAGCTTTAAGTAAGAGCAGAAGTTGGAGTTAGGAGCCAACCCACTGCAAGTTGCCAGTGATTAGATCAACCAAACATCCGGTTTTATGCGCTATCATTAGCTCAATATCGACAACTTTGTTTTCCAAATATTGGAACGGAAAGAGTGTAAAGAAAAGCATTTAGATTAAAAAGTGGATGACATTCATTGAATTAAAGAAAGAAATCACCCAAAACATGACAGAGCATGTAGCAGTCTTAGCGAAGTCTTTGTAGCGTATAACTGCGAGTCTGCAATGGGCATTAAAGTACCGTAATATCTAAACGTCAGACATTTATCCATGAAAATATGGTGAAGCTGCTGGTGGTGTAAAAAAAATAGCGTCTTCTCTCCAAAGTATACGCTATACATTATTATTACATCACTTCACCAGACTAGTGTAGTTGTCAACAGTACATTGTACTGTATTGTTTTTATTTTATACAATAACTGTTATATAAAAGTTAGTTTTGATTTTTTTTTTTTTAAAAGGTATGTTACATGTTCAAAGTTAATTTGAGATACAAGTGTTTTAAGTTACGTGCTCATTCATACTACCAATTAAGCACATAATGAGGTAGTACTGTAAACAAAATATTACAAACAGCTCATTATATGATCCTTTGAAGAAACCTTAATGTATTCTCCATTTACTTTTATTTATTTAAAACACAAGTCCACATATTCTCAATGTTATGTTCCGATTACCACAGCCTTGTTTTCCACTCCAATTACTTTTCAATCAAGCTATGTATTAAGTTGATAATGTGTACAATACCTGTCTTGTCCCACATCTCCCTGTTATATTTAACAGGTATATTTCTGCGTTTCTCAAACTCCAAAGCGTTATCCTGAAATACACATTATAGAAGGACATTAGTAACATAAAAACAATGCAAATATATTTTATTACACATTTTTGGCTGATGACTGGTCAACTAACTGGGTTTAAAAATATAGAAATTGAATTTGAATACATCTTACCACTGTCAATTCCTTTCCAGCTGCCTTTCTGAATGCTTTGGTCCATCTGGTCTTTCTGGGGTTGCGCTTCTTCTTGAAATTCCTGTGACATTTGGATTTGCAGAATCTGAACGTCTGTAGAAAAAAAATGTTTTACATTATACAAACAAACAGAAGTCTTGCAAACTGTGTCAAAAACATATATTTGTTGGTGTAGTTCAGCTTTAATTATGATATGCCAGTGGTTCTTAACCTGGGTTCGATCGAACCCTAGGGGTTCGGTGAGTCAGGCTCAGGGGTTCAGCGGAGGTCAAGACACACCCGACTCATCGTGTACGGTAAATACAAACTTCTCCCTATTGGCGTATTACGGATACGGCAACAACAGAAGTCACACTGATTTGCAGGTGTGTAATTTATTATGAGTTTATGCACTGTGTTGGTTTTGTTCTTTGAACAAGGTGATGTTCATGCACGGTTCATTTTGTGCACCAGTAAAAAAACATGGTAACACTTTAGTATGGGGAACATATTCACCATTAATTAGTTGCTTATTAACATGCAAATTAGTAACATATTGGCTCTTAACTAGTCATTATTAAGTACTTATTAATGCCTTATTATGCATGGCCTTATTATAACCCTAACCCTCTAACTCTGGCCCTAACCCTAACCAAATAACTTTAAATTAAGTCTTTGTTACTTAGAATATGTTACCAAAAACATATAACTTTGTCTTGAATTTGGAAAAAAACAACATTTTATTTTTCACTAAAGAAGGGTTCGGTGAATGCGCATATGAAACTAGTGGGGTTCGGTGCCTCCAACAAGGTTAAGAACCACTGTGATATGCAGAAAAAAAAATTAAACCAGATCCTAACTGACGTGTGTTTTAAAGAGAGAGACCACTGAGTGAGATGACGTTTCACCAGTTCACCCCTAGGTGGTGCACTGGGTCCACGTGACTAACAACATCCAACTGCGCATGCGCATGTAAAACGGCCGGGCCTAAAATCTAATCGCTATATCATACGAATAACCGTGTATCATCTTTTAACTGACATGTTGTGTCCATGTTTGAGCTTATTTGCTAGCTTTTCAACTCTCTATAACGTCAGAACTAATCAGCGAAGTATTCAATTGCCACGTGAGCACGTTGCACTCGCACGCTAGCATTAGCCGACCACATGAAAAACACACAAACGCTCAACTTAGTTGATTGTTAAGAGGTACAGAATACATCATACCTTGCAGTCATTCCGTACAAACATTACTCCATGCCCTGGGTACACAGGACCCGAGCAGAAGTAACATTTTTCGATACGCATTCTCGAAGTACGAGTGAGGCGCACTACACCTCACAACAACAAGACCGCCTACTTCTTCTTCTTCTCTGTGTTTTACGGCGGTTGGCATCCAACCTAATGGTGCAATACCGCCACCTTCTGCTCCGGAGTGTGGGTCAGACAGTAGTGCACAATCTACATCCTCATTTCACAAAAAAAAACTTGAAATAAACACACACAAAAAATACTATTAAATACCTATCTAACCCTTTACCAAAACTCACCTGCTCTATATTTTAACCCACCTCTTCCTAACCCCCAACATTTACCATGAATTGATTTACGTGGACCCCGACTTAAACTAGTTGAAAAATGTATTCGGGTGTTACCATTTAGTGGTCAATTGTACGTAGGGGTGTAACGGTACACAAAAATTTCGGTTCGGTACGTACTGTGCCGAAGCATGCGTTGAAACTTCGAGAAAGTCTCGAACTAATTGGCTCACTCAAGTTGATCAATGCCTCATCTCAGGGCCGGCCCGTGGCATAGGCCGTATAGGCAAATGCTAAGGGCGCCGTCCATCAGGGGGCGCCACGCCAGTGCCACAAATGTTGGAGAAAAAAAAAAAAGAAAAAAAGTTGGTACTATTATTTCTAAATACAAAAAATAATCTCACGTTAATTAAAATGCAAAGTAAAGCCTATTTAATAGAAATATTATTTGTTACAACATTACGCCCCCCCCCCCCCCCCCTCCTCCCCCCGCACGGTGCGCCCCCTCCCTTCCCGTATCATGACTCTTTTTGGACGTCACCACATCAAAAAATCAACACAAGATGCCAAAACTGTCAGGTGCCCAGGGAAGAAAAAAGAGAAAAGAAGAGGAGGAGAAACGAGAAAAGACAGAGGTAGCAGGTAGGTAACGTTAGCCTACATGAAATTATTTGTCTGTTACAGAATGTGATAGTAACCTGGCTTTTTAGCATTAAGCTAATGTTACATGATTCGGCAATTGCTAATCAATAAATAGCTAGTTCTGTTTTAACGTCGGGTTAATATTGTGGAGGGGGCTAAATTGTTATGGAAAATAATAATGTAACGTTAGGTAATTACAGTACTCCCACCTTACATTCCTCAGGGACATTTCTTTCTTTCTTTAGTTTATTTCGAACATGAACACACTTACATCATAATACATCACACAATTTCATATCATTTCATTTTACATCATGCCTGAAAAGGAGTAGGAAGAAGCAAAGCTTATTTAATCCTACCCCTTTCCCACTTCAAAGCGTTTACAAATATATAGAATCATTTACTGACCTTTTTATATAATAAAATAACATCTATGAATTAGTATCCAACAGTTTTGTAATCCATCCATCCATTTTCTACCGCTTATTCCCTTTGGGGTCGCGGGGGGCGCTGGAGCCTATCTCAGCTACAATCGGGCGGAAGGCGGGGTACACCCTGGACAAGTCGCCACCTCATCGCAGGGCCAACACAGATAGACAGACAATATCTTATTTTCAATAAGGTTGAAAGTATTTCTCATAATTCTTCTTCTTTGTACTCTGTAAGCACTATTATTTTGAACAACCTCTTAAACTGGATCATATCAGTAAAATTTTTAACTTCTTTACTTAATCCATTCCATCATTTAATTCCACATACTGATATGCTAAAAGTTCTAAGTGTTGTACGTGCATATAAATGTTTGTATTAGATCTTTTAAGCAGGTGTTTTTTGTTTACATTGTTATATTGCCTTCTGGTTAGCTAATGTTTGCCCTGCAGGTAATCGTCACTTTTCCACCCCTTTATATAGTAGGTATAGTTGTAAGTAAAAAAAAAAGGTCAAAGACAAAGCTATTCGGGTTCTTGTGAGTATATACACTTCACTGCCGATGTGGGGGGGCGCCACCTAAAATCTTGCCTAGGGCGCCAGATTGGTTAGGGCCGGCCCTGCCTCATCTGACCATCACTAGGTATAATTATTGCTTCTTTTAATGCGATTGGTAGTTTACCCTCCTCCCACACGTTGTTATACATTTGTAGCAGTTTTGACAGTGCCAT
Organism: Nerophis lumbriciformis; assembly: GCF_033978685.3. Taxonomy (NCBI): domain Eukaryota; kingdom Metazoa; phylum Chordata; class Actinopteri; order Syngnathiformes; family Syngnathidae; genus Nerophis; species Nerophis lumbriciformis. Next base: position 35,901,878 of record NC_084557.2, on the reverse strand, counting down.
CCATCCATCCATCCATTTTCTACCGCTTGTCCCTTTCGGGGTTCTCTCTCCTAAACCTCTGTTTTCCAACCTTTTTTGAGCCAAGGCACATTTTTTGCATTGAAAAAATGCGGAGGCACACCACCAGCAGAAATCATTAAAAAACAAAAGTTGACTGTAAAAAGTTGTTGTCGCAATTGTTGGATATGACTTTAAACCATAACCAAGCATGCATCACTATATCTCTTGTCTCAAAGTAGGTGTACTGTCACCACCTGTCACATCACGCCCTGACTTATTTTGAGTTTATTGCTGTTTTCTTGTGTGTAGTGTTTTAGTTCTTGTCTTGCGCTCCTATTTTGGTGGCTTTTTCTCTTTTTTTGGTATTTTCCTGTCGCAGTTTCATGTCTTCCTTTGAACGATATTTCCCGCATCTACTTTGTTTTAGCAATCAAGACTATTTCAGTTGTTTTCATCTTTCTTTGTGGGGACATTGTTGATTGTCATGTCATGTTCGGATGTACATTGTCTTTGCTCCACAGTAAGTCTTTGCTGTCGTCCAGCATTCTGTTTTTGTTTACTTTGTAAGCCAGTTCAGTTTTAGTTTCGTTCCACATAGCCACCACTAAGCTTCAATGCCTTTTCTTAGGGGCACTCACCTTTTGTTTATTTTTGGTTTAAGCATTAGACACCTTTTTACCTGCACGCTGCCTCCCGCTGTTTCCGACATCTCCAAAGCAATTAGCTACCGGCTGTCACCTACTGATATGGAAGAGTATAACGTGGTAAGTCTGCCGATCTCCAGACAGTACAGAAACTCAACAACAACACATTTTGCAGATTATAATTACTGGTTTGCAAAACATATTTTTAACCAAATAGGTTATATACTCTCCCACGGCACACCGGACTGTATCTCACGGTAGTGTGCCGCGGCACAGTGGTTGAAAAAAAACTGTCCTAAATGCTTCAGACCGCCAATGTCACTTCTTTGTACTTTCTTATTCGTTGATCCCTGAAGCTGTGGGAGATTTAACGCCCCCTGCTGGACATGGGCCGAAACGATTTCACTGTGGCAGTGCGGAATATAAAGTCAACACGAATGCACAGTACACTATACATTTTTTAGATGTAGGTCTTTTTAAATAGGCTTTAAATAGTAATAATTAAAGCCTATTTAAATAGATAGGCTTTAACACGAATGCACAGTACACTATACATTTTTTAGATGTAGGTCTTTTTAAATAGGCTTTAAATAGTAATAATTAAAGCCTATTTAAAAAGACCTACATCCAAAAAATGTATAGTGTACTGTGCATTCGTGTTGTTTTAGCTATTAAAAGTGAACAAAACCAGTGAAGTTGGAACGTTGTGTAAATCGTAAATAAAAACAGAATACAATGATATGTGTTGGGTTTCCTCTTTCTTCACTCATCTTCAATGAATACTCCAGTTGTATATATATGAAAGATGATGGTTTATTTTAAGGATGGTTCAGTACAATGCCTCACAGCACCGGGAAACAAAACATCGGTAACTATGGAAAATAGAACACAACCCCATCGAACTTTTCTGTGTGTGTCTCGCATTCTCTCGCGCGAAGTGAACCGGAAGAGATCACGTGACGATAGCGCGGATGAACCTGCACTACCGTATATAACCTATTGGAGGCGCATAACAACAACGGCAAGCCTCTCTTCTTATGATACACACAAACAGCATTAATAACAATGAGATCACATTTACTCAACACCCCCCTTGATCTCATGACCATGAAACAGTGAAACACATTAGTTTCCAAAAAAAATTATAATTTGAATTTGTCAATCATGGCTCTTGTAGTAGGTTTTGTTAAGATGTCTGCAACCATGTCTTCTGTAGGACAGTAGACTAATGAAATGTTCCCTTCAGTGAGTGCCTCACGAATGAAATGATATTTGACATCAATATGTTTGGACCTCTGTCTATTAACTGGATTTTTGCTCAACAAAAGAGCCCCTTGATTGTCTCCATGAATTGTTGTACAATCGTACAAACATTTGTCCATGCCACTCAACAGTTGGGTGATATAAATACTTTCTCGTGTAGTGTTGGATAAGGCAATATATTCAGCTTCACAAGTTGACAATGCAACTGTTGGTTGTTTCTTTGATTTCCAGGATATAGCTGGACCTTGTTTTGTTAGACAGAAACAATATCCACTAGTGCTGCGTCGGTCTTCCACTGATGATGCCCAGTCTGAATCGCTAAATGCAATCAGGTTGAGGCCTTCCTCACTTTTCTTGAAACTTAGTTCAAACTCATGTGTACCCTTGAGATACCTTAGCACATGTTTGGCAGCAACTAGATCCTGTGCTGTTGGCTTTGCCAATGTTTGTGATAACCTACCAACAATCCAGCTGATATCTGGTCTGGTGCAGGTCATGGCATAGATCAAACTACCAATGATTTCACGGTATTCTTTGGGGTTTACCACCTCGGTAGTGTCACACTCATTTTCATTTGTAGTGCTCAGTTCTACTTTCTGTTCAGAAGGAGTGCTTCTAGGTTTGCATTCTGACATGCCAAATCTTTCAAGCATCTTTTGTATGTACATATTTTGATCCATTTTGATTTCATTCTGTTTCTGTTCAAAATGAATACCCAGGAAATAAGATATCTTACCCAGGTCTTTCATGTTGAATTTGGCTTTCATTGTGTCTTTGAATTGCTCAAGTGCTTCTTTGCTACTTGCAGCAATGATCAGGTCGTCCACCCAGATGATAACAATGACTGTTTCATTTTCTGTTTGTTTTCGGTAGACACAATGATCAGATAGGTTTCTTTTGAAATTGTTTTGCTCTAAATGGTCATTTAGAAGTTTGTACCAATTTCTTCCTGATTGTTTTAGGCCATAGATTGATTTCTTCAACCTAAATACTAGTTTTTCACCTGTGTCCGATGTTTTCTGAAAACCTTCTGGTTGTTCTAGGTATATCTCTTCATCAATGGGGGCATGTAAATATGCCGTTTTCACATCCATCTGGTGGACGGTGAGGTCATTTTGGACAGCTATTTGCATCAATGCACGCACAGAAGTAATGTCTGCGGTTGGTGCAAATGTTTCTTGATAATCTATACCTTCAGTTTGACTGTATCCTTTGGCAACATATCTAGCTTTGAAAAGCTGTCCTTGTGTTTTCTTTGAGGGCATAAACCCACTTTCCGCCTACTGTATTTTTCCCTTTTGGTAATGTTGTTGGTTCAAATGTGTCATTTTCTTTGAGAGATGCCAACTCGTCTTTCATGGATTTTTCCCAGCTGGCTGCCTCTGATGACATCAGGGTGTCTTTATACGTCTGTGGGACTCCACACATTGCCCTGCAACAGTGATCAATAACGTCATGGCTTTCATTGATATCATCAATGTTTGTTACATTTTCCTCTAAGTATTTTGGAGGAACAATTCTCTCTCTCTTTGGGTAACGACCTCTTTGTTCTGTTCTAGTCTCTGTGTTAGTTGTGGCATCATCTAACACCACATCCTCCTCTACTTCCAGAGTTTGTGTTTGGTTATCAACATCATTTTGAGCTACAGTTTGATTTTCGATGCTCACTGATTTTTCTGATACAGTGTCAGGTAGTCTGGTTTTATTGCTTTCGCAATCTGGGATTTCCAAGTCATACGCATTTGTTTGTGTCTCTTTTTCTGCAGTGTTCTTTTTGGTGAATTTTACCAGTCTGTTTTGACACCGTTCTTGACTGTGGATCATAGACCAAGTATGCTGGACTATTTTTACTATAGCCCACAAATACTCCTTTCTCACACCTTGGTTCAAGTTTCTTGTGACTGTGAGTGTATGCGTAACACTCCGAGCCAAACACCCACATTTTTGAAATGTTGGGCTTCTTTCCAGTTAGCATGAAATATGGTGTGTTCTTTGTTCTGTCATTGTAACATCCTTTCCGAATGTGGGCGGCACTTTGAACAGCATAAGGCCATAATGTTTTTGGTAACTCTTTTTCTAGTAGCATACACCTTGCCATTTCAAACAGTGTTCACCACTGTCTTTCAGCTGTACCGTTTTGATGAGGAGAATGAGGTGACGAGGTTTCATGTCTGATACCTTTCTCTCTCAAAAGTGTTTGAAAATTGTTTCTAGTGAACTCAGTTTCATTATCTGAGTGCATACATTTTACGTTGCCATATGGGGAAACGTCTGCAATGAACTTCTGTCGCAAGGGTAGTTTCACTCTTATTTTTCAAGAAGTAAACAAATACTGCCCCTGAATAATCATCAGTAAATGAGACTGAATATTTATGCCCATCTAATCCAATGGGGTCAATGGGACCGGCCAGGTCAGTGTGCACCAGCTCTAGGGGTGCACTAGCTTTGACATCAGGTAATTTGTTCCTAGTGTTAGTGAATTTTCCTTGTGTACAAATGTCACATTCTATCTTTGCATCTCCTGTAACTGTCATGCCTGTCACAACATTTTGAAGCTCAACACATCATTCACATTGCCCCAAGATCTCGTGCCATGTTTTCACATCACAACATAGATTCACTTTGTCTTTTGACATCATGTCATGCACAGAGTCATCATACGGTTTTTGATGGTTTACCGTTTTGAGGTAGTACAGTCTCTCGTGTACTTCTATCTTGAAGGTGTTTCCTTCTTTCGTGGTGAGCCGGTTTTGTCCTTCTCCGAAGATCACTTGAGCTCCATTAGTCGTGGCTGCTTTCACCGACATGAAGTCTTGTGGGTAGGTTGGGATGAACAAGGCGTTCTTCAGTGTGACGGGGACGCTTCTCCCCTGTGTTGCGTAGAAGAACCACTGCATCGCCTCTCTTCAGCGCCACGTTGTTCTTCCTTGTTCCATCGGCCAACTCCATGTAGTGTTTGTTTGGGTTAAAGTCTCATCAAATCGTGTGAATTTGCTCTTCTCAGTGACTATGTGACGTCGCCCCACAGTCCACCATCAGTCCATTTTGTTTGATGCCGTCTGGAAGCACCAAATGACTGGCTTGGAACACAAAGGAGGTGCCAATTTCCTTTGAATCTTCTTCTTTCTCCATAGTTTGTTTAGCAGAGTCAGGCTTGGTTTTTCTTCTGTACGTCGCGTCTGTATGTGTTGTGCTTCGGTGGTAGTTGCACCACTTTGGTGTTGTTTTGTGGGGACAATTTTTCGCGAAATGTCCACGATTCCCACATCCATAACAGGTCGCTGACGCTATGTCCACTTTCATTGCGTTGTCTGATTTTGGTTTGTGTTCAAATTTCTCTGTCTTTTCGTAGCTTCGTAGTTTGCTCTTGAACTCCACAAAAGTCACTTCATCGTTGCTCTGTGTCATGTGAATGACGAATGGTTTGTATGGTTCCGGTAGGCCCCGCAGAACCATAGCAATGCTCAATTCATAGCTTATTACTTGCTTTGTATTTCTTAAAGCAGTCACTATCTTTTCGGCTCTAATGATGTAGTCTGTAATAGTTTCTTCTGAGTCTTTCTTCAGGGAACACAATTCGTTGTACAGGGAAATAATTCTTGGCTTACCATCACTGGCATAATGGCGCCGTAAAATTTGTAGTGCTTTGCGACCATCGTCAGCAGCGTCTCTCATCACCAACGACAGACTTTTGTCGTCTAGGAACTGGATTAGCTCTGCAAAGCATTCTGAATTCTTCTCTGGGTCCACCTCACCAGAGGAAAGTATTGTGTCCTTTAAACGTTCAAGTCTCATGTGACCAAGAAATTTTACTTCCCAAAGTTCGTAGTTGTCCTCGTCTCCATCGAAGATCAGGCGCTGCCATCTTCCTCCCGTTGCACGTCTGGGCCCATAACCTGTTGGGTTTCCTCTTTCTTCACTCATCTTCAATGAATACTTTAGTTATATATATATGAAAGATGATGGTTTATTTTAAGGACAGTACAATGCCTCACAGCACCGGGAAACAAAACATCGGTAACTGTGGAAAATAGAACACAACCCCATCGAACTTTTCTGTGTGTGTCTCGCATTCTTCGCGCGAAGTGAACCGGAAGAGATCACGTGACGATAGCGCGGATGAACCTGCACTACCGTATATAACCTATTGGAGGCGCATAACAACAACGGCAAGCCTCTCTTCTCATGATACACAGAAACAGCATTAATAACAATGAGATCACATTTACTCAACAATATGCTAATCCTTTTCAACCTATATTCAATTGAATAGACTGCAAAGACAAGATACTTAACGTTCGAACTGGCAAATATTACATATATTAGCTCATTTGGAATTTGATGCCTGCAACATGTTTCAAAAAAGCTGGCACAAGTGGCAAAAAAGACTGAGAAAGTTGAAGAATGCTCACCAAACACTTATTTGGAACATCCCACAGATGAACAGGCTAATTGGGAACAGGTGGGTGCCATGATTGGGTATAAAAGCAGCTTCCATGAAATGCTCAGTCATTCACAAACAAGGATGGGGCGAGGGTCACCACTTTGTGAACAAATGCTTGAGCAAATTGTGGAACAGTTTAAGAACAATATTTTTCAACCAGCTATTGCAAATAATTTAGAGATTTCACCATGTATGGTCCGTGATATCATCAAAGGGTTCAGAGAATCTAGAGAAATCACTGCACGTAAGCAGCTAAGCCCGTGACCTTCGATCTCTCAGGCGGTACTTCATCAAATTGCGACGTCAGTGTGTAAAGAATATCACCACATTGGCTCAGGAACACTTCAGAAAACCACTGTCAGTAACTACAGTTTGTCGCTACATCTGTAAGTGCAAGTTAAAACTCTACTATGCAAAGCCAAAGCCATTTATCAATAACACCCAGAAACGCCGCCGGCTTCGCTGGGCCTGAGCTCATCAAGATGGACTGATACAAAGTGGAAACGTGTTCTGTGGTCTGACGAGTCCATATTTCAAATTGTTTTTGGAAATTGTGGACGTCGTGTCCTCCAGACCAAAAAGGAAAAGAACCACCCGGATTGTTCTAGGCGCAAAGTTGAAAAGCCAGCATCTGTGATGGTGTGGGGGTGTATTAGTGCCCAAGACATGGAAACTTACACATCTGTGAAGGCACCATTAATGCTGAAAGGTACATACAGGTTTTTGAGACACATATGTTGCCATCTAAGCAACGTTATCATGGACGCCCCTGCTTATTTCAGCAAGACAATGCCAAGCCACGTGTTACAACAGCGTGGCTTCATAGTGAAAGAGTGCAGGTACTAGACTGGCCTGCCTGTAGTCCAGACCTGTCTCCCATTGAAAATGTGTGGCGCATTATGAAGTGTAAGATACGACAACGGAGACCCCTGGACTGTTGAACAACTTAAGCTGTACATCAAGCAAGAATGGGAAAGAATTCCACCTGAAAAGCTTCAAAAATTGGTCTCCTCAGTTCCCAAACATTTACTGAGTGTTTTTAAAAGGAAAGGCCATGTAACACAGTGGTAAAAATGCCCCTGTGCCAACTTTTTTTGCAATGTGTTGCTGCCATTACATTCTAAGTCAATGATTATTTGCCAAAAAAAAATTAGTTTCTCAGTTCAAACATTATATATCTTGTCTTTGCAGTCTATTCAATAGAATATAAGTTGAAACGGATTTGCAAATCCTTGTATTCTGTTTTTATTTCCGAATTACACAATGTGCCAACTTCACTGGTTTTGGGTTTTGTACGTGTACATCTGTTTTGTAAATGCAAAATAAGCTGTTTATGAAACAAAACAACATTGCAGTTTTTTTATTTGATATATTGTTAAAAATTTAAAAAGATATGATGGCAATAAAGATTTTAAATGTCATTGCACATTTATCAATGCATTGCAGACAAACATATCACACATACATTTGATATATCAACATTTGATCAAACGTTTTATTTCTTACTAATGTGTTTTTACAGCAATTAACTGGCTAAAGAAGACACAGTGAAACCATTTGGTATATTTTCCAAGGACAATTTTATTTTATAGCATTTGTGATCATCTTGAAAGTATCAAAAATTCCTTTGCAACACTCCAAACCATAACATTATTTGTCTTGTGCACACTTTGGAATAAATTGTGTATTTTGGCATTCAAAAGCATGAAAAGCAAAGAAAACATTATTTAAATTAGGACAGTTAAGACTACACACTATAAAGCTACATTTGGCACCTATAAGTCAAGTCAGCAAAAATGATCTGTGGCATCTAAGTTGTCGTTTCTAACACAGACAAACTCTGAGCATGACAGCAGCGATATTAACTTTGAGAAATGCCACACAGAAACTGCGACATGCTAATTAAAAATTTTGATCTCTCACAGATAAGAGATTGGTGGAAAAAAAAACTGTTTAAATTGCCTTTCTACTGATCAAACGGAAATCATAGCACATTTAAATGCAAATTGTGTAAATTAACCCAAAGAAAATGGCTAAATTTTAGACCTAAAGCTTCTTTGGTTTGGATAATTTCTATCATAAAGGTATAAAAATTGATTATGTTGCTGTTCACACATCGGGCTTCTTTTTTGATAGTCAGAATCCTTCATTGTCACACCTGGACACCAAAAACCAGGGCAGTGGGGGAGCAGTGATTAGAAGATGTGTGCACAAAAACACGTGACATCATCCATCACTGACAGGACACACCAGATCAATAGTGTCTTCCTCAACATGCCAAGGATCAACTGTAAAGCCACACCCATTTGAGGAAGCAGACAACTCTTTGGATAATAGCATCGGCGTCACCGCTGCACTTAGCAATGGTCTTGAAGGCAAACGGTACACAAGCCGCAGAGACTTGCCCTGAAACTTTCACCAGACTTAAGAAAGTTTACACTGAATAAAGCATTCCAACCACCATTAAGAGAGAAATGTACATCAATGGCACCGGACAGTATTTTTTTGGCACCCTTGTCATGCACATCCTTTACATTTTTGGTTCCTCATATCAAAAATTCTTTGGGTACAAATATTCCTGTCTTTGGATCGCCCTTTCAGTATTTAAGGCCATTTTAAAGCTTTTGAGTTCAGTGCACTGAAAATCTCCTCCATCTCAAACAACCCAAATAGTTTGACAGTATCTAATGCACTTGTTTTCGTTCCTCCACGACATGTACAAAAAAAGATAAGCAAATTAAAACTACTCTAACAGAAGTGAGACGATGTGGCGATGGCGTGGGGTTTCACACAAAGTAAAAATGATGGGATGGGGGAGGTAGTCACATAATAACAACAAATGAGGTAGACAATAATGTACCCTCTCAGGTCCAACACTACTAAATACAACGAAAACGTCTTTAAAACATTCATCATGAGTGAGCTTTGGTTTAGGACAGATGAGGCCACAAAGACCAACAGGTAGAAAAAAAAGGAAATGAAATATTGTAATCAACATTCACACAGAATCCTGAGGTAGATCTGAAGAAAATGCTCATTTCCATCCTTCACAGCAGCTGACTTCCTGTTCCTTTGTGCCGCAGGAAATAACCCATCGGCTCAACTCAGAAAGCGAACGAGGTAGAAACGGTCAATTCTCCACTAGTCGAGTGCTAGCTGCCGCCGGAGGCGCAGCAGGGTCGAGCGGAGTCAGGTGCGGGAAGATGGAAGGAACCACGTATTTGCTCGTTTTCCACTTGAAAAGACGGCTTCAACTCGGCACCATTGCACTGTCCAATGGACTCAGGTCTGGAGCTTTGGTTGGTAGACGCATTGCTCATCTCTTCGTTGCTTTCCTCGCTGGAGTAGTGGCCGGAGTCTCCCGTCTCTTGGCTGCCATCGCTGCCTTGAGAGCTCTCGGCATGGAAAGGTCCAAAAATGATCTCCCGGGACGATGGCGGCAGGGGCGCAGACCCTTGGTGCTCCACATACCTCAGAACAGTTTTGCCACTTTCATACAAGCTGACTCTCCCCTCAACCTAGATACAAGATATAATTATTATAAAATCCAAATGTTATCTTTTTAAAAGCAATATTGTATGACGTCACACGAGCTGCAGTGTTTACGGAAGCTCTAATTCTAGTAGGGCTCAGTCCTGGCACAATTTCAAGGATTTTGTGCAATCAAACTCAACATTTTCTAAACTGAGTTATTACACTGCAAAAAGTCAGTGTTCAAAAACAAGAAAAAAAATAAAAAATGAGGGGTATTTTATTTGAACTAAGCAAAATTATCTGCCAATAGAACAATAACATTTGGCTTGTCAAGACTTTCCAAAACAAGTAAAATTAGCTAACCTCAATGAACCCAATATACCTTAAAATAAGTATATTCTCACTAATAACAAGTGCACTTTTCTTGGTAGAAAAAAAAAAAAGAGAACTTTTTGCTCAATATGTTGAAAAATATTCCTAAATTAAGTAAATGCTAGTGCCATTATCTTGACATAATGATATGCGCTCGACATCATGATTTTTTTTTTCATGCTTGAAGTAAGAAAGTATTACTTTAAAAAAGTAGTTTTATACTTGTGAGTGTTGATGACACAGCTTTGCATCAGTTGATATTCTAGTTTCAAGCATATTTTACTCAATATAGGTCATCAAATCTCAGCAACAAACTGTAATATCTTACTGAGATCATTTAGGACCAAAACCCTTAAAACAAGTAAAAGACTAACATACAATCTGCTTAGTGAGAATACTTATCTTATCAGACAGAAAATAAGGAAATATCACCCTTATTTGAGATATTTAATCTTACTTAGATTTCAGTTTTTGCAGTGTACATGTAGAAGACTAAGAACGAAGAGGGCAAGCATTTTGGCTCTCGCAGTTTGTGGGACATTTGCTTCGACGTCTGCTCTGAGGGGTGCGTGACGTGAGTTCCTAAATATTATTTTTGCTTGTTTCCTGCTCATTTCTTAACTATTTCTTTTTGCAACAGTCTATTTTGGCAAATAATTAATGAATTATGACGTTTATCGCTTTTTGATTATGTGTTGGTCGGATGAATGCGACCCTCCATCCATCCATCCATCCATTTTCTACCGCTTGTCCCTGTCGGGTTTGTGGGGTGCTCGAGTCTATCCCAGCTGCACTCGGGCGGAAGGCATTACACTTGCCACCTCCGATCATTCAAAATGCAGTCGCACCGGACACATCTGAGTTATATCCACATACTACATATCCCACTTAAATATATGCTATACTATAATATACTACTTAAATCACCAAATGATTCCCGAGCGTGGCGCACTCTGCTGCTCACTGCTCCCCTCACCTCCCAGGGGGTGAACATGGGGATGGGTCAAATGCAGAGGACACATTTCACCACACTTAGTGTGTGTGTGACTATCATTGGAACTTTAACTTTAACTTTAACTTAAAGAGGCCTTAAAAATTACATGAAAACATCTGATACAGGTCAATTTTTAGTACGCGATATGCATTATTTATTACCAATTTTTTTCCCCATTACATTTTACTTCTGTTACTGTATGTAAAAACATGCACTGTAACCATATGTCTGTCTATCTATCTATGAAGATGTTAAATATTCATTTATCTATGAAGATGTTAAATGTTCATTTATCTATTTCAGTCGTCGTGTACCGTATTTTTCGGACTATAAGTCGGGTGCGACTTATACTCCGGAGCGACTTATGTGTGAAATTATTAACACATTACCGTAAAATATCAAATAATATTATTTAGCTCATTCACGTAAGAGACTAGACGTATAAGATTTCATGGGATTTAGCAATTAGGAGTGACAGATTGTTTGGTAAACGTATAGCATGTTCTATATGTTATAGTTATTTGAATGACTCTTACCATAATATGTTACGTTAACATACCAGGCACGTTCTCAGTTGGTTATTTATGCGTCATATAAAGTACACTTATTCAGCCTGTTGTTCACTATTCTTTATTTATTTTAAATTGCCTTTCAAATGTCTATTCTTGGTGTTGGGTTTTATCAAATAAATTTCCCCCAAAAATGCGACTTATATATGTTTTTTTCCTTTTTATTATGCATTTTCGGCCAGTGCGACTTATACTCCGAAAAATACGGTGTTCTGTGTGTAAAACTGTAATTATTCTCTATGCAAAGTGTTTCGTGTTAACATTTTTTGGTGGCTGGATCACTGGATTTATATTTTTTCATATATGAAAGATTGTTCCGGCTTTTTAAACGATTCGGTTTTCAACAGACCCTTTGGAATGGATTAATAATAAATACTGAGGTACCAATGTAGCATAATATGGGATAGCTAACATGCCTTACTTACATCATTCTCAATAGGAGTGCTGACATCTCTATTGAAGAGTAGCCACCTCTTGCTTTGGTTCTTGCTCATTGCAGGCCCCACACTCTTCATCACTATGTTTGAAGGACTCTGAAAGACACGTAAAAGTATACACCAAGGCTGCTCTTCGGCTGCTTGCTTTTTCCTTGTCTCACCTTGCTGTCTGTGAAGTGAGTGCTCATCATGGGGATGAGGGCCTCAGCGTTCTCAACATGGCGCTCACGATGCAAAGACAAACCCTCACCAGGAGGCTCAGTGATGGCCTTGTTGCTGGGAGATTTTCTAGACAAAATAAAACAGGATGACAGTTATTGATATTGAAAGTCATCTTGCAGGTTTTTTTTTGATGATTGCGACAATAAACACCTTGGTCTGCCTTTACTGATGAGGATCAAGGCACACATTACAATACAGGCCAGGGCGATGCTCACTCCAACAATGATCCCAGTCATGGATCTTTGGTCTATGTGGTACAGACCATCAGAGAAGGCTGGCAAATAAAACAGGGATTTAAACTACAGAACACCGACAACCATGATGAAATAATACAGCAATAAGGCTGCATTTACTTAAGCTTAGTGTCAGACTCATGATTGTTCATTTGTGTTTAAATTAAAGTGCAGATACTAATTAAAGGTTGATTATAATACTAAAATGAGAAAGTAACTAAAAAGTAGTGTGGTAGTGTGGCCACTACACATAAATGTCATAAGTATGCTGTAGTTTTTCAACCATAGAAATAATCAAGAAAATATTTTTCATCATTTGTTTCTCATTCATTTTCGATGTCCCATTTCCCACATAGAGTTGCAATCCAAATTATAAAGCCCTCATTGTAAATTATATTTATTTTCAAAATGTATGATCATGTCATAGCTTGCAATAAAAACAATAAAGCAAAAAAACTATTAAAATGTTCAAACTGCTGGAATCCTCACATAAAATATTTGTGTGGCAAAAAAAGCATTGGAATAATAGTCAAAACAAAACACATCCTGAACCATGACACCTTGCACACACTATATTGTACACACTTTGCATTGGGGTAATATTTGTAAGAACACCTTAAAAAACTTATATACATTACAAAAAAGAATAATAACGCTGGTGTAATTATATGTAAGTATCTATGCTGAATATTGTTGTATCAGGTGATTTTGTACTGTATTTTTGACCATGAATAAAATCATTATATCTGGGTGATGGTGCAGAACATTACAGCACCGTCGTCCCTTGTTTATCGCAGTTAATTGGTTCCAGTCATGACTGCGATAAATGAATTTCCACAAAGTAGGAATTCTTCTTTTTAAATCTAATATTTTCACAGCTACAGCATAAAAACCTGTTTACGACAGGTAATAGATATATTCTAATATTATGAGGGAAAATAGCACCCTTTAGTCACCTTTACACACTTTTAATTCAATATAATACAGCTTCCTGAGGCTGAACCAATCAGTGGCCACGATGCTGAACAGTGCGCTCTGATTGGTTTGGTCTCACTCTTGTGGACAATATTACTGTAGTATTGATATTTGTATTTATTTATTACTATTCATTTAGCCATTTAATGCTTGAAAATGCTTAATTTAGGACCCCGAATTTTTTAAATATTCTTTAAAAAATATTTTTTTAAAGTCTGCAATGTGATAAAGCCGCAATAGTTAAGGGGGGGGGGGGAGATTGCTTTGCTTCTTCTTGCTCCTTTTCGGACACATAATGTTTTTTTTAATGTTATTTTAATATGACTAATGTTTTGTTTGTGTTTTATTTTTATAAATTATGATATTGTATTGGAAATGCTACTTTTTTCTTCTTTGAATTGAGTAGATAAACAGTATTTTTGGTTTGTTGTGTCCGAAAAAAGAAGTAATACCGCAATAGAGTCAATTTTTTTCAGCGATCTATTGAAAGTGTTCATATTTTGCAAACATTTAGTCCACAATGGCGGTGAAATAAATTCACGTTTGCTTGCCAAATTTAAAACAAAACCCAATTAGATTAAATAATTTGGTACTTACCAACTGTATGCTGAAAGTGATCCGAGTGCCACGTGTTCTTGCTGTGTTGGGCATTTCCGCGCTTCATGGCCAGCTCGACAACATCTGAGAAGGGGCCATCTCCCACTTGGTTGGAGGCAGAGATCTTCACCATGTAGACGTTCCCTGGTTCTAGCTTCTCTAGAAGAGCCATTGTGTGACTTCCTGTATTGGGGAGAGGAAGCAAATAAAAAGTATACGGGATATTAAATACAACGAATGATGAAAAAATGTATTCAGATATGAGCATGTATCAAATTCATTCCTACAACGTCGTATTACCATAACACTATTATAAAAATCCAAACAATGTTTCTGCGTTTGCTGCCTGGCTCACCCTCTCTTTGAATTATTTGCCAGTGTCCAGACATCCAAGACCTCTGGGAAGCGTAAAGGATGGTGTAGTGTGTAATCATCACGTTGGGCTCTGTTAGCTCCTTCCAGGACACCAACGCCGTGTCTTCCTCAATCAGAGTTACTCGCACTCCTGTGGGCGGTCGCCTGGGCGCTGCAGACAAAGCCATTGTGATGATTTACAAAAAGGATATACGGTAAGACAGTGAGGATCGTTTCCCAAATGCTACAGTTGCGTGGTCATGTAAATGGAATTTTGGGTAAGTAATGCAAGTAGAAGAAAACATCACAAGTATACACTATAATGCGTGGGTCTCCAACATTTGTTCTTTTGAAAGCTCTATTGCTGTATCACTCGCCATACAGCAATAGATGATATCTGTCTATTACCTGACTGCTTCTATGTTAGCTACCTCTCTTTGTTTATATAGTATATTTTCTGCTGGATCTACTCTCTATTTTATGCTGCCCTTTTTTTCTTTTCTTTTTTTTTTTGCTGCATCTGTTACATATACTGTAATATTGTACATGGCAATTGGGATTTGTTATATATTGTATATATTATATAAAAAAATATAATATAATAATATAATATATCAATATATATTATATACTGTATATATAATATGTAAATATTACATATTTGTTATATTTTATATTGCTACTATGGTACATTTTTAGTCTACTTAATAGTCTAAGAATAGACTGGAATATAAAGACAATATAACATATCGTATTTTTCGGACTATAAGTCGCAGCTTTTTTCATAGTTTGGCCGGGGGTGCGACTTATACTCAGGAGCGACTTATGTGTGAAATTATTAACACATTACCGTAAAATATCAAATAATATTATTTAGCTCATTCACGTAAGAGACTAGACGTATAAGATTTCATGGGATTTAGCGATTAGGAGTGACAGATTGTTTGGTAAACGTATAACATGTTCTATATGTTATAGTTATTTGAATGACTCTTACCATAATATGTCACGTTAACATACCAGGCACGTTCTCAGTTGGTTATTTATGCGTCATATAACGTACACTTTTTCAGCCTGTTGTTCACTATTCTTTATTTATTTTAAATTGCCTTTCAAATGTCTATTCTTGGTGTTGGGTTTTATCAAATAAATTTCCCCCAAAAATGCGACTTATACTCCAGTGCGACTTATATATGTTTTTTTTCTTCTTTATTATGCATTTTCGATCCGCCCTCCTCGTACGTGACAATGCTGACACACCAACAGTTGTTATATTATCCTCCCTCTAGACCAAGGGTCCCCAAACTTTTTGACCCGGGGGCCGCATTGTGTTAAAAAAAATTGGCCAGGGGCCAGGCTATATATATATACATACATACATATATATATATATACAGTATATATATATATACACATACATACATATATATATATATATATATATATATATATGTATATATATATATATATATATATATACATACACACAGTATACATATATACACACATACACACATATATATATATATACACACATATAAATACATATGTATATATATATATATATACATATATCCATCCATCCATTTTCTACCGCTTATTCCCTTCGGGGTTGCGGGGGGCGCTGGAACCTATCTCAGCTACAATCGGGCGGAAGGCGGGGTACACCCTGGACAAGTCGCCACCTCATCGCAGGGCCAACACAGATAGACAGACAACATTCACACTCACATTCACACACTAGGGCCAATTTAGTGTTGCCAATCAACCTATCCCCAGGTGCATGTCTTTGGAGGTGGGAGGAAGCCGGAGTACCCGGAGGGAACCCACGGAGTCACGGGGAGAACATGCAAACTCCACACAGAAAGATCCCGAGGCCGGGATTGAACTCACGACTACTCAGGACCTTCGTATTGTGAGGCAGACGCCCTAACTTCTCTTCCACCGTGCTGCCCATATACATATACATATACATATATATATATATATAATCTGTCTCATTGCAGATTAGACAAACTGCCTTTTCCTCACACTGAACCAAAAAAAGTCACATGTCCTCTGATGTTTAAAAACTCTACACTCGGAGTCTACTTTACATTTCCCCAACGATTTCGCCATTTTTTCCCCTTGTGCACTAATTGACCGAAAGAGCGCGATGACGTCACGTTAACGATGGGAAAATGCAAAATATGAGTTGCCTAAACGGCTTGGAGACCCCGAGAGTAACAAGCAGTAGAACATGAATAGATGAATGGGCTAGAAATTAAAAAAAAAAAAATACAAAACTAAAAATGTTTTTTTTTACTCGGGACTACCCGTGGGCCAGATTTTGGACGCTGGTGGGCCGTATCTGGACCGCGGGCCGTAGTTTGGAGGCCCCGCTCTAGACTTTTATTTATCGACTTGTTCATTTCCTGCTAATATCTGCTAACTTTCTGCTATAACGTGGTTCCATCTGCACTTCATAAACGTTACTAAACACTTATTTCTTGGTGATGTTTAAAGTTAGCTGAGCTTAGCTAATAGAATGCCTGCTCTTGGCTTTTTCTTCTTAACACGTTAAGCCTCGTCCTCCAGTGATAATGATACTGTATTGGAGGTGATTATTATTAGTTTATGAGGAGAATGTCGTTGTGGCTCATGTAGCCCTTTGAGACACTTGTGATTAAGGGCTATATATCCATCCATCCATTTTCTACCGCTTGTCCCTTTTGGGGTCGCGGGGGGTGCTGGAGCCTATTTCAGCTGCATACGGGCGGAAGGCGGGGTACACCCTGGACAAGTCGTCACCTCATTGCAGGGCCAACACAGATAGACAGACAACATTCATACTCACATTCACACACTAGGGCCAATTTAGTGTTGTATATAAATAAATATAAATAAACTTTGATTAATTGATTGATTGATTAGGGGACTGGCTTCACACTGTGTATGGAGATACAAAATTAGCCAGAAGGGATTAGCGTTTGCGGTCGGTATCAAAGGCATTAATCGGCGATGGCTTCACATACTTAAAAAAAAAAGTCCAATAACGACCGTTATAAATCGGCACGTCCCTAATATTCATATGACTGACAACATTTAAATTGTACTTTGTTAAGAAATCTCCACTCAAACAGTGCAATCTTTGTGTTTGTGCTATTTTGTAGTAATTTGTCATTAAATATTAGGGCTGCGAATCTTTGGGTGTCCCACGATTCGATTCAATATCGATTCTTGGGGTCACGATTCAATTCAAAATCGATTTTTTTCGATTCAACGCAATTCTCGATTCAAAAACGATATTTTCCTGATTCTAAACGATTCTCTATTCATTCAATACATAGGATTTCAGCAGGATCTACCCCAGTCTGCTGACATGCAAGCAGAGTAGTAGATTTTTGTAAAAATCTTTTATAATTGTAAAGGACAATGTTTTATCAACTGATTGCAATAATGTAAATTTGTTTTAACTATTAAATGAACCAAAAATATGACTTATTTTATCTTTGTGAAAATATTGGACACAGTGTGTTGTCAAGCTTGTGTAAGCCACTGTGACACTATTGTTCTTTTTTTTTTTTTTTTTATAAATGTCTAATGATAATGTCAATGAGGGATTTTTAATCACTGCTATGTGGAAATTGTAACTAATATTGATACTGTTGTTGATAATATTAATTTTTGTTTCACTACTTTTGGTTTGTTCTGTGTCGTGTTTGTGTCTCCTCTCAATTGCTCTGTTTATTGCAGGTCTGAGTGTTGCTGGGTCGGGTTTGGTTTTGGAATTGGATTGCATTGATATGGTATTGCTGTGTATTGTTTTGTTGGATTGATTAATTAAAAAAAATAAAAAATAATAATAATAATTTTTAAAAATCGATCTACGTTCCCGGCAGCACGATGGAAGAGGGGTTAGTGCGTCTGCCTCACAATACGAAGGTAGTCGTGAGTTCAATCCCGGCCTCGGGATCTTTCTGTGTGGAGTTTGCATGTTCTCCCCGTGACTGCGTGGGTTCCCTCCGGGTACTCCGGCTTCCTCCCACTTCCAAAGACATGCACCTGGGGATAGGTTGATTGGCAACACTAAATTGGCCCTAGTGTGTGAATGTGAGTGTGAATGTTGTCTGTCTATCTGTGTTGGCCCTGCGATGAGGTGGCAACTTGTCCAGGGTGTACCCCGCCTTCCGCCCGATTGTAGCTGTGATAGGCTCCAGCGCCCCCCGAGACCCTGAAGGGAATAAGCGGTAGAAAATGGATGGATGGATGGATGGATCTACATTCCCATCCTCACTTATGGTCATGAGCTTTAGGTCATGACCGAAAGGACAAGATCACGCGTACAAGCGGCCGAAATGAGTTTCCTCCGCCGGGTGGCGGGGCTCTCCCTTAGAGATAGGGTGAGAAGTTCTGTCATCCGGGAGGAGCTCAAAGTAAAGCCGCTGCTCCTCCACATCGAGAGGAGCCAGATGAGGTGGTTCGGGCATCTGGTCAGGATGCCACCCGAACGCCTCCCTAGGGAGGTGTTTAGGGCACGTCCGACCGGTAGGAGGCCACGGGCAAGACCCAGGACACGTTGGGAAGACTATCTCTCCTGGCTGGCCTGGGAATGCCTCGGGATACCCCGGGAGGAGCTGGACGAAGTGGCTGGGGAGAGGGAAGTCTGGGCTTCCCTGCTCAAGCTGCTGCCCCCGCGACCCGACCTCGGATAAGCGGAAGAAGATGGATGGATGGATGGATGGAAATTTAAAAAAAAAATCGATTTTTAAAAAATGAGAATCGATTTTGAATCGCACAACGTGAGAATCGCGATTCGAATTTGAATCAATTTTTTCCCACACCCCTATTAAATATGTCTGAATTGAACAGTTATAAAAATGCTGAGAGTTTAATCCAATATTATTTTTGAGCCTCTCAAAATCAGCTGGTGAGCTACTGGTTGTAGACACCAGCCATAATGTATAACAAATTGCTCACCTGCTGGTAGTGTGCGATGATAAACAACGGCGCTCCAAGGACTTGACATCTGATCCACATGGAGACGCACCACAAACTCATAGCGGGTATTTGGATCTAAATGTTGCACGGTCACATTCTCTTTGGTACTGTGGAAAACAAACAACATTCTTAACCAAGCGTACAACAGTGCACAAATACTTACAGTATCCGAGATTTTGGATGGTTATTTTACGTTTGCAAGTAGCGTAAAGTAGAAGCGTTGTGCGTTCCCACGATCGTGTAGCGGACAGTGTAGCTGACAGCCTTCCCTGGGGAGAAAGTAGGACGCTTCCAACGCAAGGAAACTTCAGAAGAATTGGTGGCCGAAACAGTCACATGATGTGGAGGTGAAGGGGTTGCTGCCATTTGGTCCCTAGCAGCTGTATAATAAAGGCAAGAAAAAACATACACATCAGGTTGAGTCATGAAAAGCATAAATACAAACTTGTAATGTACTTACACACACATCCAGGAGTACTGATGGCTTGCTCCGTCTCGTAGCCATCTCCAGCTTGACTGAAAGCCAGGATCTTCACGCGATATCTTCTCCTCGGATCTGGGACACATTTTTCATTAGTCCATGTCGCAACTAACAAAAGCCTTAGAAATAATTCTCATGATTGGATGGTTTGGGATCAAAAACTCCGGGAGATTAACATACCAGCATGGAGTGAAGCAAATATAGCAGCACACATTTCACAGAAGACAAACATAAATGCATTAAGAATAACAACAGGGGTTGAAGTGTGCGGGTCATAACCCCCGCACACCCCCCACCAATGCACAGTCTTCTGTGTCACCCCAACCTCTAATTTATCATGTGTTGTCACGTGACACGTGACGGGAAGGATCAACCAGGCGCCCAAAAATTGTTGAAAAAAAAATCAATAGTGAATATGTCTTTAAACAAATAATATTACAGTATAACATAAAACAAAATGACATTTGAAAAGAAATCAAACATTATGAGTAAAAATGCAAGCATTTATAACAATATAAATGATAAGGATGAAAACTATGTTTATTCTTGTTTTGTTTTCTTCATGATGCTTCTTCCTACTCCTATTCAAACATGAATTGTGTAAGTTCCTTATATGTAAATTGCTAAGCATGTCTGAAACAAATAAACCAGACAATAACAATCATAAGCGTCAAATAAACAACTCAACATTTTTGAATGGTGCTTTGGAATAGAAACTAAAAGCATTAGTGAGACTATAAGGTGAAATTACACATTTTATGTTTCAACCTAAATAGCTGCCATTGCCTCAGCTCCTAAATCAGGACATTTTTAGGGAGTGTTAAGATTAGTTTTATGCCTCCGATGTGAAAGGTCAGCCTATGGGTATTGACCACCAAGGTGGGGTGTCCAGACCTTGTTGTGGGGGGCTGGGCCTCGGTTGCAGCCTTCAGCTGCTGGGAGCTGAGGCCCATGGGACCAGGGGGGGGGGGGGGGGGGTTGACTTGGGTCATCGGGTCAGGCCAAGATAGAACAGACGGAATCTGGGAGCAGGACTTTGGGATAGGAGAGGGGCCCCTTTTGTTCCTTGTTTTGTTCCTCCCTGTCTTTCAACTTGGAGGCAACGTGGCTCCAAAGCAAAATGTTGTTCGCAAGGCTGATTATCAATCTTTTTCTTTTTCATTACTAATAGAAGCCAAGAGACTTGAACTTGAAGCTTAAATTCAAATTGTAAGTTTAAATGTCAGATGCCCTGTTTCTATTTCAGCATAATGACAGTTACATTTGGATTTTTTTGAGTTGAGTTAAGTTTGTGTTTATTTCGAACGCGCATGCATACAACATGATACATCACAATTTCCAGTTTCTCTATTCAACATGTTCGAAAAGGAGTAGGAAGAAGCAGAGCTTATATAATACTACCCCTTTTCCTTCACATAGCAGTTGCTAAAACTTTTGTTCACTTCCTGTTCTCAATTTATTCACAATATACTCCATAAGTAATAACAATTAAAAAAAACAAAAACAATAATAATTAGTGAAGTAAGTTATGTTTCATATGGTGAGATAAGTAAGATTATCTAGAAAATGAATGGATGGATGAAATAAATTCAGAATGGTTCTTCTTCTTTGTACTTTGTAAACACTTTAAGAGTTTCTTGAAGTAGATTATATTAGTACATTGTTTGATTTATTTGCTTAATCCATTCCATAATTTAATTCCACATACTGATATACAGAAGATCTTAAGTGTTGTACGTGCGTACAAATGTTTTAAATTAAAATTTTCACATTTTAGTCATGTACAACACAAGCAAACATTGCAGGCAGTGGACTAATCCAAGACTGCTGTCCCATGGTTAGAGGTCAGCAGTCTTGTCCGGTTAAGGCCAATCCCGAGGGTCTGTTTTGTGTGTTTCGCGGTCCAGCGAAAGAGAAGGGGGGAGGATCTGGTAAGGCCATTCCAGCCCAGGACGCCACACAATAGCCAGGGGTAATTATGCAAGTCACTGGATGGGAAACGGTGGTGGGAGGGACATCTGGACCCTGACCTATAACCTAGGAGGCTGATCCCACTCAATACTGCAGGCAAACTGGAGAGGTCAGCCCACATTGATCTAGGTCCAGGGTGGAAATGCAAATGCGGCGACCAACTGCCCACTGATTTTTTAATTAAATCCTCGGCAGACGTATGTTAATGTTATCATCTGTCCTATCTTACCAAGGCCACTGATGGTGTAGGTGTTGGTCTGAGCCTGCAGCTGGATGACGGGCTGCTCCGGTTGGCTCTCCTCATTGTAACACAGGCGGAAGCCGAGGACAGCCTCAAACTCGAGGGCGCTTTGCCAGCGTGCCACAATGGAGGTGCAGTTAAGCGGCTCAAGTTGGAGAATAGGAGCTGAGGGCACTGAAAGGGGGAAAGAGAGCAGGCATGAGATCAATACACTTTCACAATTGGAATATCACAAAAGAAACCTTTGAACACATCACAACATCAGGATGCTTACAATGACACGTTCAAACTATTTTAGGTGTATTTTCTAAACACAATGGCATCAATAAGTTGATCATTTATCAGCAAACTAGTAGCAATATGTAGGCCAACCCATAGCAGAGAAAACAAGCTGGGCAGAAGACACCAAGATGTGAAAAAAAAGGCTATTCTTTCCCCCGCACAGACGCCTGAGGCCCTCTCTTTACGACCCGTGACTGAGGCGACTCTTACATCACTGACAGCGGAGGCCAAAGGTTCCTGAATAATCAACACAAAAGGCTGCAGGACAATACTACAAGGCTAAAAGAACAAACTTTGGACATGAGACGGCCCTAATGCAGCAGCGAAAAAGTACCTTTGCCACAACTGTAATACTTAACATAACATAATTAGGGCTGAAGAAGTAACAGACGCAGAACTCTTAGAGTTTTCTCTTCTATCCAAGATCGGGCCCCTTAATTTCCATACAAGCTTGTTTATCTTAGACATCAGCAGTGCATCACTTAAGTGTGGAAGAACTTTCGAGACCTGACCTCAACCCCCTCAAAAAGTTTCATGATAAACAAGAACAGAGCTTGTGAGCTTCACAAACATCAGTCACCTCTCAACTAAAATGATTTTCAAGGTCAACCTTTTAGATGCACCTATGTATTATAACTTCCTGCTTGTTTACCTTTGCGACTGGAGGTCTTAGGTATACGGTGGGACGTCCACGCTGAAGGCTCACACCAGCCCACACGGGTGGCCGCGGCCATACGGAACAAGTAGATGGTGTCGGGCTGGAGGCCCTCCAAAACGTACCCGGTGCTGTTCTGAGGTAGCTCCACCGAAATGACCGCACTGTCGGCAGCTGTGCGGTACGACAGCCTGTATGCTGACACCCGCCCGCGGCTCAGTTTGGAGGGAAGCTGTTGCCAGCTCACCTGGATATCTGTCCAATTGTGGCTTATCAAACGTAGCTCAGGTGTACGCAGGGGCACTGAAAAAAGAAAACATAAGGGTGTATTGTACTAAGCCAGAAAAGTTCAACTAGAAAAACATTGCAGCAGCGGTAAAAGGCAAAGCCCTTAACCACTGTTTCCACTCAAAAGGTGCTGTGTACACAAAGGATTTACATTCACCTTAGCTAAACTGCCAGAGTGATTTACTGCTAGGAATGCGGGGACTCTCAGAGCTTACCATCCTCCAGGGTGTGTTGACTGACTTGATCGGACATACGACTGGCTCCCATTGGCATGTAAGCCACAATGTAGAAGGTGTAGTTTCGAGCCGGCTCAAGCTCATCGATGATATAACTGGTTGTGTCGTTGCCGATAACAACTTGGTACTCCTCGTTGTTCAGACCTGCAATGCAGCGGATCAGAGAACGGGTTAGGAAATAAGTTAGCAGGAGCGTGAGAGGACAAGGCGTCTTTGAAAGCAATACAAAGCTGATGCTAATTACTCATTAGGGATGTACTGATTGATCGGCCACCGATCAGTACTGACCGAGTTTCAATGCCAATCAGAAACGCTGATCCCCTCAGGCTGATACTGTAGTTATCTTTAGTCGCTCGGCTGACAAGCAGCTAGCAGCAAATTATGTGTCTCCATAAACAGTGTAAAGCCGCTCCCCTAAGTTAATAATAATCACCTCCATTGTGGCAAATATACTGAATGTCTTAGTATCTTAAGTATCATTATCAAGTATCAATATCACTAGAGAATGAGGGCAAACATGTTACAAACCAAGAGCAAGCCAGGGAACAGGCATGCTAATAGCTAAGATAACCACTAAGCTAACTGGAAACAACATCACAAAATAATTGCTTAGTAAAGTTTAGGAAGTGGGTAGCTGAGATAGGCTCCAGCGCCCCCGCGACCCCGAAGGGAATAAGCGGTAGAAAATGGATGGATGGATGGAGTTTAGGAAGTGTAGATGGAAGCACATTACAACAGAAAGTAAGCAGGTATTACCAGGAAATTGACAAGTTGATTAATAAGCATAGTCTCTTTCTGTTTGTGTGTCAGCTTTGTCACAGCCATTACATGACATGTATGAGAAGGCTCAATCCACAAAATGGTGATGTCGATACCAAGGATAGTATCAATATATGATCAATACTACAGTGATTACATTAATATTTTTATTTTCTCAAATGTATATATACAGTACAGGCCAAAGGTTTGGACACACCTTCTCATTCAATGGTTTTCTTTATTTTCATGACTATTTACATTGTAGATTGTCACTGAAGGCATCAAAACTATGAATGAACACATGTGGAGTTATGTACTTAACAAAAAAAGGTGAAATAACTGAAAACATGTTTTATATTCTAGTTTCTTCCTTATAGCCACCCTTTGCTCTGATTACTGTTTCGCACACTCTTGGCATTCTCTCGATGAGCTTCAAGAGGTAGTCACCTGAAAGGGTTTTCACTTCACAGGTGTCATAGTAAATAGTCATGAAAATAAAGAAAACGCATTGAAATGAGAAGGTGTGTCCAAACTTTTGCCCTGTACTGTATATATATATATATATATATATATATATATATATATATATATATATATATATATATATACCGGTATATATATATATATATATATATACATATATATATATATATATATTGTTAACCTTTACAAACTCAAGTGTTAGTTCCCTAGACACAGGAAGAATTTGACGGCAAAACCAAATGGTTTAAGTGAGTAGTAGATAGTAATTTGTGTTTTTGTTGAGTTTTTTTGTATGTAATAAAAGAAAATAAGGAATTACTTTAAATATTGTGTTGATATTGTTAAGCTGTCAATAGCACTCACCATAAATAAATGGAAAAATGTACAGTTAATGCATGTGATCGGAGCTTTCTCCTGGATAGTTGGTATCCTAATCGGCAGCATAAAACTCTGATCGGAACATCCCTAGTAATTTTCTCTTTATTGTATGCAACAAACTATCAGGCATATTTAAGCTAAATAAAAATTAGTGGTCACTTAATTACTTAAAGCCCAAATCTAAGAGCTGTGATGAAAAAAAGGACAAATGATAGAAGTAATAATGATTTCAGTTGAAATTGAGACTGTCAAATAAACATAATTTTACCAATAGCTTTATTATTGTCTCCAGTTGTTTTAACTTAAAAAAAGTGGACAAAATAGCATATATGTATATAATTACTATAGTTAAATCTTTGACTGATACATTATGAAAACATCCTTTCCAATTAGTAAGCTTTCAAAAAAGGTATCCTGTTTCTTTAAGAGAGAATATGTTCCTAAGTTTATTGTTAGGTAAAGTTGCTATTTCTATGCACTCCTTGATCTTTGCTCTGTGCAGCAACAGCAAATTAACACACCGAGGACATCATTGACAGCACAAAACAGTGAGGAAAAGGTCTCACCTTCAGCCTTCATGTAATGAATGGAGTAGGCTATGACTCTTTCAGCCTTGTAGAGAGGCCTCTCCCACGCCAGCAAGATGGCCGAGCTTGAGATGGTCTCTGCGTGGATGTTCCTAGGAGCACTGGGCCTGTCTTCTGACATCACAACAATGAGGCGAGCTAAGGACAGCACTGAGCCCTGTTCACTCTCCGCCATGCACTGATAGATGGCGTCGTCTTCAGGAATGATCTGAGTAATCACCAATTTACTGGTGAAATGTGGAAAAACATGATCAGTACATGTCAGCTTATATGAACACGTTTGTGTTTTGTCCACAATTAATACCTGTTGTACATCTTAATGCGTCCATTTAAGTGAACCGCTTCTCCGTTTTTTAGCCAGTTGATGCGAGGAGTGGGCACTCCTTCTGCTTGGCACATGAAGCGGGCAGTACCAGCCCTTGGACGGGTCTGGCTCTCAGGCCTCTCGACAATAGATGGTGGCACTGAAAACGCGATATAAAAGAAAATGGTTGCGATAAACAAATAATGGGTGCCATGTTATTTGCAAATTACGTTAAAATGTTATTGATAAAGGCGTTAAAATACTTAAGAGTGTATTGTACCTTGAACTGTGAGGTTGGCAGCGGCTATGGTGTAATTGCGGGTTCCAGGGGTGGTGGCCCTGCAGAGGTAGACTCCACTGTGCTTGGAGTTGACGTCGGTAATAATCAAGTTCCCATTACCCAACACTTTGGCTTTATACACGTCAATGGGTTTACTATCAGCACGGCTCCAAGAGATAATGGGCCAGGGGTTTCCAGTGGCTAAGCACTCTAGCACCACAGTTTGGTGGAGAGAAACGGTCAAGTTTTGAGGTCCAGCTATGATTCTTGGTCTCCTACGGATTTCAGCACCCGCATCTTTTACAAAGGGAAGGCAAATACTAGAAATCAGTAAACTGCTCCCAAAATAGTAGTAGTAAAACAATGAATTCCCACCTTGAATGAATGTCAGCTTTGCCTCTCGACTCTTCAGTCGGCTGCCAATGTTAGTTGCGACACATCGATAACGTCCAGCATCCTTCAGCTGTACACTATGGATCTGAAGAACTCCATTGGGCAAAACAGTGATTCTATGCACAAACAAAAGTAACACTAAGGTCAAACTTGTGGGTTAGAATGTGTAATGCTGCTTAAACACACATTATAATATTTGAAGTCTTTGTTTTCGACACTATATGGACCAAATTCTTAGGGTATTGAATCGATCGCGGATGGACTGTTTGGTTTGTTGTAGAAGACGTTTCACCTCTCATCCAAGAAGGCTTCATCAGTTCCAAGTCTATGAGCATGAATTGATGAAGCCTACATGGATGACAAACAAAACATCTTCTAAGACAAACCAAACAGTCCAGTTGCGATTGAATGCCCTGACAATACAATGACTTGGATGAATGAAAACATCCATAGATATATGGACCAAAACATTAAGAGGCACCTTAATCAAGCATGGGTTATGTTAGAGGTGACTTCCTGTATGCATAATGGTCAGGTGTTGTAATACTTGTACATAAAGGTTGTTAAGGGCTCTCCGTTGATATAAGTTACCTGTCTGTCTGAAGAGGTAATGTGCTTTGGTTGAACTCCCAGGTGACTGTGGCAGGAGGTCTGGAGGTGACTACACATGAGAATCGGGCAACCGAGCCCTCAGTCACCTCCATAGGCAATGGGTGCAACACAAACTCTGAAATACCTGCAGGAAAATTCAACGGATTTTACACTTGAATATTATACAACATGCAAAGCCTTGGTTTTGATGGTGTTCGTGATAAGTGATCTATAGTATGTGACATGTGGCTGTTATAATCTTGCTGCTGTCCCCTGTGCTGAGCAGCTGGCCCAATCAGTGGATCAATTGAAGTTATGGATCAAAACGAATCAATGGATGAATAACATCACCTAATTAACGGTTAAGCAAACATGGCAGTAATGAATAATAAATATATGATTACTTTTAATTGGCTAATATTTGAATCAATTTGGATTGTACTCAGTCCCTCATAATTTCTAACACGTACACACACCACCCCTAATCTGCATTTATATGAAAGGCCCTCTTTAAGTATTACCAGTGACCTTCACTCATTAGGGTGATAACTCTTTCCCTCCCCCCCCACACTAACAGGAAACAAGTCAATATTGTGTTAAAGCAAATCAATATCCCCTTCTCCCCACTGAAACTTCCACATTGGAACCCACAGCTTTGGGAAGTCCAAGAGCAATTTTGTCATTTACAACCTCATCTCATCTATAATGCAGAGAGAGAAGCTTGTTTAAATGACGTATATATGTGGCAGATCACCTAAAATTAGCTTCATGCTGGTAAGTTGTTCCTATTTATTCTAAAGGAAGTGTCTGTGAGTTAGATGACCTTACGATAAAAAGCAACTTGTCACTAGCAGTATATTTTGGACTTGAGTGTCAATGTTGCATCGCTTTACAAATAAGTTGTTGTCTCTTCATGCAAACACAGCATCGGTGATGTAGATGATGGGCGGTGACCCGAGCACACTGATCTGCTAATATGGTTGCCTCTGTTGTAAGAAGCGAATCAATGTCTGGGTCAAACCGCACAAAGGTTTCCCTAAAAAGGTCAAAGTTGACTTCAAGCCCATGCCCATTGAATTACATCCAGACCTGCATTATTGCCTAAAATTTGTAGAAAAAATGTTACCTGCATCTTATTAATAAGTTTCTTGCAGTGGATCTTAAAAACATACCCTTTATTTTATTCACATTTAAACATTCTGGCAGTAGATCAATTTTTTTAATTTAATTTAACAAAAGTGTTCATCTACGAAGACAATGGGGGGAAAAAACCCTATTCCTGGATGTTTTTAGAAGGCCAACACCAGTGAGTGCCATTTTAAACATGTTCATTCAAAAGTGAAACTAGCCCAGGTTTCAACAAAAGGCTTCTTCTGCCTGACATGGCAACACGGGGGTCGCCCCAGTGAAAGGGATCGTGTCCTGGGAGCGAGAGCAGGAGGCCATCCCAGTCACATCAGGGCTGTGACATCACAAAGCCCTTCCCTGTTGACCTCTGAACCCCAGGACCTCTGGACAGAAGGAGAGCGAGAGAGAGAGAGGCCCATCCTCCAACTCCACGCCTACAGATGACCAAAACCTTTAACCTCTTCCCTCACAAAAGACTGGACTAGACTTGGACTTTTGGGAGGGAGAGGTTTTGTGGTCTTTTTTTTGTTTTTTTTTTTTTAGAAATACAGTCATCCCTCGCCACATCACACTTTAGTGGGCAGGTTTCTTTTTCGTATATTCTATGATTTTATTTTTTTTGCCCTAAATTAAGCATTTTCAAGCATAAAATTCCTAAATGAACAACAAATTGACCACTAAATGAGACCAAACCAATCAGATCATGCTGTTCAGTATTGTGGCCACTGATTGGCTCAACCTCAGAGAGCATTACTATATTGGATTAAAAGAGTGTAAAGGTGACACAGGGTGTTATTTCATGTCTAAATGGCTCTCATAATGTAGAAGGTAGCAAAAGGTTTTTTAATGCTCTCTAGTTATGAAAATATTCAATTGATATTTAATGGTTCCTACTTTGCGGCAATTAATTTATTGCGCTAAACGAGGGATTACTGTTGTAATAAGTACTAATTCTATTTAATAGACTTGACCACATCCATAACTAAACCGTATAGTAAATGTTTAGATAGACAAATCCTTTCCTGTAAAATTCCATCCATCCATTTTCTACCGCTTGTCCCTCTTGCATCACCGAAAATTGAAGTAAAGAGTTCCTCTAAACTTACTGTTCACACTGTCAAGATCAGTGTATTTTCCTGACACTATAGTGAGAGAGATATACCGCACTGAGACCAATGAGCAGCAGCATGCATGGTGGATCAGGCCCGCTGAATAGACACATCTGCCCTGTCCACTGATATCTGCACAAACAAATGCGCTCAAAAACCTAGCCTTTTCTTCTGGGTCAGTCAGGGGCACTCCAAACAAAGCCTAAAAGGCAAACGGCCTTTTCAGAAATTCCTCTGTGTAGCGGACCATTCAGCAATTACACTGAGCTGCAGTCATAGGGACAATGCAATGATCCAAAGAGAGCTCAGGCTGATTTTCTATTTTTTGGGGTAATTGTCTTAAAATTCTGAACACCTCTGTTTGACATGAGCACCTAGACTTTAGTGGTTTGTCGTTAATACAGACGGAAAAGGGGTGGAGTACATCTGCTTCCCATCTCCAGGTTAATAACCCATGAACTTGCCATCCTGATGTATGATACCACTAACTGGATACTGCCAGTAAGTTCAAACCAAGATCTTTGGATGTGTTGTGGCCCATACTTACTTGCGATAGTCAGGCGTGATCTTTGGCTAAGGATAGCTCCAAACTTGTTCTCGGAGAGGCACTGGTAGAATCCTTCATCCGACTCCTCCTTGGTATGCTTTATCTTTGGTATGTACAAGGAGCCGTTGGGCAAAAACTGGTAGTGCTCGCTGTCCGTTAAGCGAATGCCGTTTTTTAGCCACTTGATGGTGACCGGAGGCTGACCGTGAGCTTGACAGTCCAAGACGGTGGGGTCCTTTGGTAAAACGGTCACATCACTGGGCTCGGTGATGAAGGATAACTCGCTAAAACACAAAACATCTGGAAGACGAGAATTGTAGAATTAGGAACAGATCAGTGGTGCTTCAAAAAAATAAGCCTAATTACACTAACACAATGCAACAGTTATTTGAAGTATTTGAATATCAAAACGAGTAGATGCAAACTATGCACTGCATTAACGAATCTATCGAAAAATACAATTAACGAATAATAATAAGTTAATAAGTTGTAAAGTTGGCTTTTCTTTCATGAAAAGACAAGAAAAACAGGTAGAATCCCCTTGTGTGGGATTAATAAAGAAAGTCTTCACAAATCACAATAAAAAACTATATGTCCAAAAAAGAAAGTAACAACATAGCATACATTCAGCATTCAGTTTTGATTTCTTATTCTAATTCACATACAAATATGTTATTAATATCGAAATGTAACTAATGCTATCGTCTTAAGATGCATACAATACATAATGGTGTCTTTTCCCATATCCACTTTTTGTATAGTATAGGTATTGCAGTAGAAGTAGAAAACAACAGTAAAGTTTTTGTTATGCAGTATCTTCATCAACAAAAAGCAATGATTATCAGCAAGCTTGCCTTCATAACATGTATTCGCATCTATAGTTAACATGATTTCCAAACAGCAAGAAGAAGGCACTTACTTGGTGAAAGCAGAGAAAAAAAACAAAACAGCCAAAGATGGCAGACTTTCATCTTAAACTTCGCCATTTATCCAGAATGCAGTCTCATTTTCCCCACACAGAGAACCTCCGAGCTCCTGTGTGTGTGTCTGCTCAGAGGTCCCCCAAAACACTACTGCCTGCAGCGGAGCAACACCCGCGGCTCTACTGGGGTGCAGAGGGGCCCCCCACCCACTCTCTCTCCTTCACGCATGCGCAGACAACGCATGTCACAAAAGCAGAGCTTATTAATACACACGTGTTGGGAGAAAAGCGGTAAGAATACTAAAATATCGTACTAAAGTAGAAATACTAAAAATGTATAACAAGTAAAGATTATATATTGTTCTGTTCTGAAGTATCGTCTTCATGAATTAATGCAGAAAATTTTAATTAAATTTAATTTACTGCAGCCAGGTGGTTGTACAAAAAAAAGATGAGGTGAGGTTGTAAAAAAAAGTAAAAAATAATATTCATAATCTACTACTCTATTACAGTATGAGAATGTTGCTGCAAAACGAATAAAATATGCCAACACATTCGATCGTTTTATTAAAAATAGCTGCACAATGACATTAGTTCTGAAAAAAAAAAAAAAAAAAAAAAAAAGACAACATTTTGATCAACGGGAGGTTTGGCTTGAACAATATACATACATTTACAAATTATTATTAACATTTTTGCCCCTCTTATGTAATCCTACATAATTGGGTGAACTAAATCTTAGAAACACCTCTGCACATTACAACACTAGTGGAAAAAACACGAACATAGTATCGTATACATTTATTTATTAACATTTAAAGAATATACGTTTCAAATGGTAGTGGTCGTTATTTCGTGCTTCCTAAAATTGAACCAGGAAGCGTCTGCTAAGATTGCCTTTCAAAATAAAATGTTTCGCAGTACGGGGACGGAAGTTGTTTAATTTGACAGGTGTAGCACGTTAGCAAGCTAGCCACCGGCTGCTATGGCAAACAAAATATCTACAGAAAATGTCGTTCAGGCGTGAGGTGTACAGTCATACGTTGATTTACTGCTCCCTTTTGTTTCACCGACGGCATTGACATTTATTTTCAACAGCAGGAGGTGAGTGTTTTAATCGCTGGCGAAATGTAAGCGAAACGAAAATACGCGTAAACATGGCGGCTAAGCTAACATGTCAAGTTTGGCGTCATAAAGAGTTATAAACGCTTGCCAAGCTTAGTGTGTAGATCTCATGAATAAACATCAAAGATTTATATTCATAATAACACATTTCAGAAACATACCTGTCTGTAATTCACTGATTATGGTTTATAATTTGTTTATTTCGACCATGCTCATAATTACAACATGATACGTCACAATTTCCAGTTTCTTCTTTAACATGTCCCAAAAAGGAGTAGGAAGAAGCAGAACTTATTCAATCCTACCCCTTTTCCATTTCAGAGCAATTGCTAATACATTTGTTCACTTCCTGTTCTCAATTTGGACATAACAACGTTCTCAAGAAAAGAAAATAGATAAGTTATAAATAACATAATGACATGAATTATATTTTCTCATTTTCAATAAGGTTCAACATTTTAATCATTGTTCTTCTTTTTGATACTTTGTAAAAACGTTGAGTTTGAACAGTTTCTTAAACTTTATCATATTACTACTTTGACTTTTTTGCTTAATCCATCCATCCATCCATTTTCTACCGCTTATTCCCTTCCATTTCTTAATTTAATTCCACATAATGACACTAAAGGTTTTAATTGTGATGCGTGCATACAAATGTATAAATTACAATTTTCTATAAGGTTGAATTAAATCAATCAATCAAAGTTTATTTATATAGCCCTTAATCACAAGTTTCTCAAAGGGCTGCACAAGATCCCACATAATTTGTCCTTTTTTGGGGAAAAAATGTTTATACATTCTTAGTAGTAATTGGATATAGTTTGCCTCATGCATAATTTCAGCTGTTTGTAATTTCACCAAATCATTCAGTAATTTTGATTCAATAAATAAATGGTTTGAGTTTTCTCAATCGCCAACATTATGTATTAGTTTAACTGACCTTTTTTGTAACACGGTTATAGACTGAAGCACGTTATTTCCCCATTTTTCTACACAATAATTCAGATATGGTTACACCAGCGAGCAGTAGAGAATCTCGAGTAATTTTATATCAAATACATGTTTTTGCTTTATTGATTATTGATGTATTTTTTGCCACCTTATGTTGCATATTTTTATGAGATTTCCAGTTCATTCTATCATCTATTTTCAAACCCCCCAATTTTTTTTTCTGTCTCTATTTATTTGTATTTTTCTCTATATTCTGGTGTTACTAATAGATATATATTTTTTTAGTTTTACTAAGATTCAAAGATAGTCTGTCTTTGTAAAACCAACTCTTTAATTTGTTTATTTCTTCTGTTATTATTTGTATTAGCTTCTGTGTGTTCTCTCCTGAACAAAACCCAGTTGAGTCGTCTGCAGATAGTACTAACTGTAATTGTAACTTCACACATGTCGTTTGGATAAAGATTGAACAATTTTGGTCCCAGTATTTATCCCTTGGGTACGCCGCAGGATATATTTAGCGTTGGAGACGTGTGTTCGCCTTGCTTGACGTATTACTTCATGCTGGTTAAGTAACTTCTTACCCAGTTTAAGACCAACTCTGTGATGCCATACCGTTCTAATTTGTAAATTAAGATATATATAATTAATCGAGTCAAATGCTTTAGTTAGATCCATAAACACTGCAGCTGCTCAGTGTTTATCATGTATTGCATTAATAATCTTTTCTGTTATTTCGATTAATGCCCTCGATGTTGAGATGTTGGATTTGTGTCCATAATGGTTGTCCGTGAGGGTTTCACTTTTATTCATGTGTTTCTCCAAACTGTTGTTAATTAGTTTTTCAATTGTTTTAGAAACAGGTCCATAGTTTGTACACAGGTGTTTTTCTCCAGTCTTATGAATCGGTACGACTTTTGCTAATTTCATTTTGTTTGGGAATTTGCCTGTTTGAAATGATAGATTGCTGATGTACATCAACGGTTCTGAAATCTCTTCAATAACCTACTTTATCATTTCCATGTCAATTCCATTACAGTCAGTTGAGGTCTTGGATTTGCATGTCTTCACAATTTTGATTATTACTTCTTCTGTCACGTCCCTAAGGAACACGGAGTTGGGATTTCTGTCTATGGTATCATTAAAGTCCTCAACTGACACTGGATCTGGAATCCTTTCCTCCAGATTTGGTCCAATATTTACAAAGTAGTTACTGAAGCTTTCAGCTACTTCATTCATATTGCCATTTTTTCTGTTCCCATCTGAAAAGTATTTAGGGTAATCCTTCTTAGTACTATTTTTAATGATACTTTAGGATGCCCCATGTAGCTCTTGTTATTTTGTTAGCTAGTTTTCATATGTTTTATACTTATGTTCTGCCTCTAGATCTGTATGTTATGAATGTTTTGTATAATGTATTATTCTGGTTACAAGCATTTTCCAATCCCTTTGTCATCCATGGCTGATTGTTTTTCTTTTGCTTCTTACTAGGTTATGTCCATGGACAATGTTTGTCATAAACTATGAGCGTGTTTTGTTTTTTCAGTGAGCAATGGCCGTCGAACAATTTGTGTCAAAAACATTGGAGCTTCTGCAGGAAGAAAGAGACGCTGAAATAGAAGAAACCAGGCATGTGAAGAGTACTTGTTTAACGTTTAAAATGCAAGTCATACATCCCTTATGTTTTTCCAGGGTATGGCAGGAGAACATCTCTCTTAAAGATCTTCAAAACAAAGGCGTGTGCCTGCTAAAACTTCAGATTGGAAGTCAGTCTACTGGCCTGTATGGTCGCACAGTTGTTGTACTAGAGCCGAGAAAGCATCTTGGCTTCTCATCTCTTCCTAGCAACAACTTTGGATCTGGTAAAATGGGAGGAACTCTCATCTTATTGAAAACACCTCATCACCAATCTCATCTCATTTTTTTGTAGCTTCTGGTTGGCTTCATGCAATGTTTTTACTTTTTTGACAGGTGATATAGTTGGCCTGTATGACGCCGGTGGATGCAGTGCTACATCTCAGATCAGTACAGGGATTGTGACGCGGGTCAGCCAGGTGTCTATTAGTGTGGCCTTTGATGACGCAAAGGATGGGGTTAGTTTTGATACAGATGCTCTGTACAGCCTTTTAAAGTTGGCAAATGATGTGACTTACAAACGAATGAAACGGTAAGCCATGTATTTTTTAAATGTTTTTTTTTCAATCGTCTTCAAATGTCCGATACAGCTTGACATTTTATTAATTTTCTTGTGTTTGTGCTGGCAGTGCTTTAAATGTTTTGAATGGATACAAAAATGGACCAGCTGCAAATCTAATCGATGTTCTCTTTGGAGAAGCCAAACCTTCATCCTATTCCCAGCCAAGTAAGTGAAATTACACAGGTATAAAGACACTATTATGCCTGCATAATCTAATGAAATCCAATAAAAGCTGTATCCTAGCTATTTTGGGGCCCTAAGCATAATTATCTTTTGAGGCCCCCACCCTATTACAAAATTGTTTATTTTTTATTTGTGTGAAACTAAGTCATAGGAAATAAATTGTTCAATATTTTTGTTTTGTGCAAAATATGAAATTTAACATATTTAAAACAAAAATTGCACATGTTCCTTGCACATCTCCAACCTGGATTGGAGCCCAGTAAGTGCAGCCAGGCACTTAAATTTCCTATTACGTGCTCCGTCATTCATTAATTGAAGTTGTACATGCGTGTGATATGCGTATACTATCTACCTTTACAAATGTAATGGTCAGTTTCTTTTGAAACTCGCATATAGTTATATACTACTTGTAGTTTGCAGTGGTGTGCAAAGGCACTGCATCATAATAAGGCGTATCATTTATGACCCTCTGAAGTACCCAGTTAATGTAACTTAACTGTATAGTATCTTTTTTTTAAAGGGAGATTTTTTTAAATACAGATACTTTATTGGATATCTGCAGTTTTTGGTGAGTGAATATCCTACCTATGTTTCTGTTTTTGTGTGTCTTCATTTCCCTTTAGAGGTAGAATTCTTTAACTCCTGCCTTGATGATTCTCAGAGAGAAGCAGTGACATTTGCGCTGTCTCAGAGAGAGCTCGCAGTAATTCACGGACCTCCAGGAACTGGCAAAACCACCACAGTGGTGGAGATCATTCTACAGGCTATCAAACACGGCCAAAAGGTGCAACAAAAGCTCTGTAAATGCCTCTGACTATGGCTGCAACTGTTAAAGTGTCTTACTTGAGCCATGTTTGTGCAGGTCCTGTGCTGTGCCCCTTCCAATGTGGCGGTGGATAATTTAGTCGAGAGATTAGCCCGGTGCAAGGCCAAAGTTCTGAGGTTGGGTCACCCTGCCAGACTGCTGGAGTCTATACAAAAACATTCACTGGATGCTATTCTTGCCAAGAGTGACAACGCAAACATCATCGCTGACATCCGCCAAGACATAGACAAAGCTTTTGTAAGTCAGTGTGGGTACCTTGTACAGTGTGAGCCGCCTTGACTACAATTTTTTGTATATGTAATCCTCCAAGATGGGAATGAAGAAGAACTCTGAGAAAGGAGGGTGGGGGAACTACCGGAGGGAAATAGGAGAGCTTAGAAAAGAGCTGAAAACCAGGGAAACAACAGCCATCGCTCAGATTCTTAAAAGCGCTGATGTCGTCTTATCAACTAACACAGGTCAGCAAATGTGTCAAATAGTTAAAGAGCAAACGTCATCGTGGTGTGATTGTGACTTTGAAAGGCAATCAGGGGCTACTTTGTCCCCATGTCTGCAGGTGCATGTAAAGACGGGCCTCTGAAGTTCCTGCCCGATGAGCATTTTGATTGGGTGGTGATTGACGAGTGCGCCCAGTCGCTGGAGAGCAGCTGCTGGATCAGCCTGCTCCAAGCACGCAAGTGCGTTCTGTCTGGAGACTACAAGCAGTTACCACCCACCATCAAATCGCACTCGTAAACAACAGTTTTTGCCTTCCTTAAACATTTGCTGTGTTCAGTTTGACATGTTATAATCCACATTGTGGTTCCATCAGGGCTGCTCGCAAAGGCCTATCTGCTAGTCTTATGGAAAGACTCATCCAGATATATGGCGACTCAGTGGTGCGCATGCTGACAGTCCAGTACCGCATGAACAGTGCCATCATGGATTGGGCCTCCAGAGAGATGTACCAAGGCAGACTGACGGCCCACAGCTCTGTAGAGAAACATTTGTTAAAGTGAGACTCGTTTTAATTGTAAAAAGACAATCACTGTAAAATAACTACTTGATTGAATGATGCATGCAGAGATCTACCTGGTGTCACCTGTGTCGAAGAGACCAGCACCCCTCTTCTTCTCATCGACACCTCTGGCTGCGGTCTGACGGAAATGGAGGTGGCTGATGAGCAGTCCAAAGGCAACCGGGGTTAGGCCTCTTTAAGATAGACTGAAGAAAATCAATAAATATGGTGTGACATTTTTAACAACATGATACCTGTTTGTTCAGGGGAGGTGGACATTGTAGATCTGCACATCAAGGCCTTGACTGAAGCTGGTGTTAGTGCTAAAGACATAGCTGTTATAGCTCCCTACAATTTGCAAGTAAGTAAATCACAATATAATGTAGAAGAGGTGTCCAAATATTTCATCCCAAGGCCCATTATCAACACATTATGTAGGAATGTAATACAATTTCACCTCATTATGTAATAACACAACGTTTTGTAATAATCAAATCAAATATAAAATATTTAGAACATTTTTGAAAAACAATAACATTAATGGAATACATATTTCTGTTTCATGGTTGTAGTAGTGTTTTTTTATTGTTACTATCATGTGCAGTTGAGTATTAGCATAACATAATCATATTGCATGAGTGTGTGTCTTCCAACATTTCAGAGCACTGGTCATTTTAATTTCAGTAATACTTATTTTGTTTAGCTTTTGTCTCTTGCTTGCAGTCACATTCTCTATTATTATCTATACATTTACATTTGATTTGGGTTTGACCAATGAAACATCCTATTAGATTCTCAAAATTAATTTTCTAATAAAAATGAAATGGAATATGTTACTTGGGAGTTTTTCTGTTTAAAGCATCAAATAAAATGGTTTATTACATAATGCACCAAATTGTTACATTTTATTCATAAAATGGTGCAACACCCACATTTTGTAATATGTTTTGCATTATGTAAGAAGTTACTACAAAATGCGTTCAAAAGTGTTATGACAAAATGTGGCAGATCATTATGAAATGTGGCGTTATTGCATAATAAAGTGAAAATTTAAGACATTATATAATGCTCCATTTTTACATAATGCATGGTTACAGGTCCGCTTACAGAAAAATTAGAAGTTGCGTAGGGCTATTTTAATTGTTTTCATTTTGTAAGAAATACTTCAGCAATCAATATGCTAGGAGTATATATATATATATATATATATATATATATATATATATATATATATATATATATAAATGAATGAATAAATAAAAGGACAATGACCCCAAACACACGTCAAAAGTGGTAAGGAATGGCTAAATCAGGCTAGAATTAAGGTTTTAGAATGGCCTTCCCAAAGTCCTGACTTAAAAACCCCCATTGAGAACATGTGGACAATGCTGAAGAAACAAGTCTATGTCAGAAAACCAACAAATTTAGCTGAACTGTACAACTTTGTCAAGGGGAGTGGTCAAAAATTCAACCAGAAGCTTGTGGATGGCTACCAAAACCACCTTATTGCAGTGAAACTTGCCAAGGGACATGTAACCAAATATTAACATAGCTGTATGTATACTTTTGACCCAGCAGATTTGGTCACATTTTCAGTAGACCCCTAATAAATTCATAAAAGAACCAAACTTCATGAATGTTTTTTGTGACCAACAAGTATGTGCTCCAACCATTCTATCAAAAAAAAAAAATAAGAGTTGTAGAAATTATTGAAAACTCAAGACAGCCATGACATTATGTCCTTCACAAGTGTATGTAAACTTTTGACCACGACTGTATATATGTATACATGTATGTATATATACAGTGAAGAAAATAAGTATTTGAACACCCTGCTATTTTGCAAGTTCTCCCACTTAGAAATCCCGAAGGGGTCTGAAATTTTCATGGTAGGTACATGTCCACTGTATGAGTGATAACCTAAAAAGAAAAAATCCAGAATTCACAATCTATGATTTTTTAACAATTTGTGTGATAAAGCTGAAAATAAGTATTTGAACACCAACATTAATATTTGGTAGAGTAGCCTTTGTTTGCAATTACAGAGGTCACACGTTTCCTGTAGTTCTTCACCATGTTTGCACAGACTGCAGGAGGGATTTTCGCCCACTCCTCCACACAGATCTTCTCCAGATCAATCAATCAATGTTTATTTATATAGCCCTAAATCACAAGTGTCTCAAAAGGGATGCACAAGCCACAACGACATCCTCTGTACAGAGCCCACATAAGGGCAAGGAAAAACTCACCCCAGTGGGACGTCGATGTGAATGACTATGAGAAACCTTGGAGAGATCAGTCAGGTTTCTGGGCTGTCGCTGAGTAACACAGACTTTCAGCTCCCTCCAAAGATTTTCAATTGGATTTAGGTCTGGAGACTGGCTAGGCCACTCCAGAACCTTGACATGGTTCTTACAAAGCCACTTCTTGGTTTTCCTGGCTGTGTGCTTTGGGTCATTGTCATGTTGGGAGATCAAGCCACGACTCATCTTCAATGATCTGACTGAGGGAAGGAGGTTTTTGGCCAAAATCTCACAATACATGGCTGCAGTCATCCTCTCCTTAATACAGTACAGTCGTCCTGTCCCATAAGCAGAAAAACACCCCCAAAGCATGATGCTACCACCCCATGCTTCACAGTAGGGATGGTGTTCTTGGGATGGTACGCGTCATTCTTCTTCCTCCAAACACACATAGTGGAATTATGACCAAAAAGGTAAATTTTGGTCTCATCTGTCCACAAAACTTTCTCCCATGACTCCTCTGGATCATCTAAATGGTCATTGGCAAACTTAAGACGGGCCTTAACATGTGCTGGTTTAAGCAGGGGAACCTTCCGTGCCATGCATGATTTCAAACCATGACGTTTTAGTGTATTACCAACAGTGACCATGGAAACAGTGATCCCAGCTCTTTTCAGGTCATTGACCAAGTCCTGCCGTGTAGTCCTGGGCTGATTCCTCACCTTTCTGAGCATCATTGAGACCCCACGAGGTGATATCTTGCATGGGGCTCCACTCCGGTTGAGATTGACCGTCATGTTTAGCTTCTTCCATTTTCTAATGATTGCTCCAACAGTGGACCTTTTTTCACCAAGCTGCTTGGCAATTTCTCCGTAGCCCTTTCCATCCTTGTGGAGTTGTACAATTTTGTCTCTGGTGTCTTTGGACAGCTCTTTGCTCTTAGCCATGCTGAATGTTTGGGTCTTACTGATTGTATGGGGTGGACAGGTGTCTTTATGCAGCTAACGACCTCACACAGGTGCATCTGATTCAGGATAATACAGTGGAGTGGAGGAGGACTTTTAAAGGCGGACTAACAGGTCTTTGAGGGTCAGAATTCTAGCTGATAGACAGGTGTTCAAATACTTATTTTCTTCATTGTATCTCCAAGCATAAAACACAGCCTGAATGTCGGCTTTTTAATAGTAGCGTCAACTTTTTCTCCTTCCATTATGCATTTTTGCTTGTTTTCTACCATTTTTGCTGTTATTGTTTAGCAAATGTATTCTTAGAAGGTGCCGCGGGCCAATAAAAAATGAGCTACGGGCGACACTTTGGACACCTCCGCAATTGATGCGGTTCACAATTGATACAGCTCTTGTATTAGATGATATTAGATTGTGTAGGTGTACCTACTGTATACATGTTTTTAATGTTTGTCAAGGTTGACCTTCTGCGCCAGAAGCTTTCTGCAAGACATCCAGAGCTGGAAATCA